>NC_089490.1:288889041-289192071 GCF_036850765.1 Saccopteryx bilineata
AAGAAAGTGTGTGGTAGAAAAATAACTTGACAATTAGAGTCATGCTGGTATTTCTATGTTTGTCTTGTGCATTCTTAGTAGCCAGCATGGTGTTTTAACAATTATAAGATATTGCAAACTATTCATTGTGAAAATGAGTGTTTATCCATGAAGAATATTTTATAGTTAAAAACCTTGCCTAACTTTATATCTCAAAAACAAAATGATTATTTGCTTATAAGCTAGCAGCAACTTATTTTCTAAGGCTATTTCATGTATCTTGCTAATTTCATTGTTTTCATCTCCTTAGTAACTTTGTTTTATAGCACGAGGAGTTGATACTGAAAAAAATATAGGTTTAAAAGATTCCTTTAAAAATAAATGAGACTAGCCTGACCAGGCAGTGGTGCAGTGAATAAAGTGTTAGCCTGGGAGGCTGAGACCCAGGTTTTGAAACCTGAGGTCACTGGCTTGAGCACAGGCTCACCAGCTCGAGCACGAGGTTGCCGGCTTGAGCTAGGGATCACAGACATAATTCTTTTGTGACTGGCTTGAGCCCAAGGTCTGGCTAGAGCAAAGTATCACTAGCTTGGCTGGAGTGTCCCAGGAACATAAGAGAAACCAATCAATGAACAACTAGGGTGCCACAACTATAAGTTGATGCTTCTCATTTTCTCCCTTCTTGCATGTCTGTTTCTGTCTGTCTGTCCCTATCTGTCTGTCTCTTTCTTTCTCTCAAAAAGGAATAAATAAATAAATAAATAAACAAACAAGACTAGCCAACATTTATGCAATATTAATTCAGCTTTCTGAAAATGTTTAGATGACACACCTTTTTGAAATTCATAAGCTCTCACAAATTACAAACCAGAAGCAAAGGACTGGTCTCCAACGGAACCTCTATCCAGACAATGATAGGAACTCTGTGCAAAAATCAAAATAACTCAAATCCTAGCTAGTGTTGTCTGTTATACGGAAAGTGGTAGGCAGAGTGGGAAACAAAATGTTTTTTTTTTAATAAATTTAGTTACATGTGATTTAATAGTGACAGAAGGGAATCAACTGCAGTAAACAGACAGAC
The DNA here is from genome assembly GCF_036850765.1 of Saccopteryx bilineata. Lineage (NCBI taxonomy): Eukaryota > Metazoa > Chordata > Mammalia > Chiroptera > Emballonuridae > Saccopteryx > Saccopteryx bilineata. The sequence goes on from NC_089490.1 coordinate 288,890,102, forward strand.
CTAAGGAAGCATACAATCTCAAAGAAGAGCAAAGCCAACTAACACTGTAATAACACCTCTTTATATTTGCAATGTAGTTGCAGATTAGAAGATGTTTCATAATCATAATTTATTTTAATTTCAATCTCTATTTGTTTTATTACAAATCTCTGTTTGGAAAGTCAAGGGTTTACTCTCCTATTACTTAGAAGAGAAAATAAACCTTAGGAAGTAAAGTTGTCCAATTAATACATGGCTGAATTGCAATGTTAAGTGAGACTCATAGCTCAATAGTAGGCCTCTTAAGTTCCTTTATCTTCCCACTACCTTGATTCATAGTCATCAACATAAAAATGCCACCTACATGATATTAAAGGTAAATTGATTCATTATAATTTTCTGAGCTACCGGTTACAAGGAATGTTTACGAAAGGTTTCATAATGTTAGCAATTTTTGCAGCTGAGACTTTATTTACAGCTGAGGCTCCCCCAAATATATTATTCTTTCCACTATACAGTAATGAGATTTCTTAAGTAAAATTTTATGCAAAAGCAGTCATTTTATAAGCATATTTAAATGATATTCAGAACAGAGCCTCCAAGTTAGAGTGATAGTAGCAAGTGTATGGTATTAAAGAAATATCATATCTGCTTATTGTGTGTTGATTATTCAACAAATAACCTTTTGAAAAGAATGTTTAAAAGAAGCAATATGCAATAGAGTTGAAAGGCTCTCTACCTATAATAAATTTTTTAACAAGCATGTGAGCATAAAAAGCTTTGTAAAAATTATGCAACAAATTCCCACAAACTCACACTGGGAAGGAAAGTATGGTAACAAACACAAAAACATATTAATTAGATTAAATGCTATTATTTTATTCATACTTGCCTAAGATAATTTACCTAATTCTAATTAATAGGAAAATTAGAAACTTTTGCATAAATTTGGTTCTGATTTAGGAACTGCCACTAGGGGGAAAAACCATCTGGGATCTTAGCAGATTTTACATCAATATAAACACATTATATAAAACAGCCTACTGATATGTCCCTTTAAATGAGACACTGACATCTCAAATTAAAAAAAATTAATTTTAACTAATTATGCATGCTATCATTCCATAATGTCTCCCCTTAGGATTAGATATTTTAATAGCAGGCACTATTATAATTCACCCTATTACCTAAACCACAACCTTGTGGCCCTCTTATTTTTTCCTTCTCTCTTGTTAGCCACAGTCAAGGAATCACCACATACTATTTTCAGTGGTCTAGAATTCACTTAATTTTTTCCATTTAAAGATCATTATTTCAGTTGAAACCATTATCAGATCCTGTTCAATTTGCTAACATCTCTCCAACTCTAAGCTCTCTAGTCCCTTCCAATTGTTACTGCACTCTACAAGAATGCCTCCTTTTTTGAATCCTGAATCTGATTTTTAACACTACCTAAATAAAAACCCTTTTCATCTTTCCTCATGGACCTCTGCCTGAGCCTGGCATGCTTCCTGAATCTTTTCTATGCCTTCCTGTCTGGCATCATCCTTCTCCCGACATCCACACCTCCTCTCCAACTCTCTGCTCACTACACTGGCCCAGTGCCACTGGTTTGCTCTGTTCCACAAAGTCTTTGTACTTATTGTTCCTTCTATAGATAATTCCCATGCTTTCTCTTGTTCTAATTAACATGCCAAAACAACTACTTGTCCTTTTCTATGTAAACCTTTCTTTTCTCTGTTGAGGTTAGGGTTCATTCTCAATTATATCTTCACACAGGACACTTTATATTTTCCACTTATCATATTTGATAGACATTACCTATGTGTTTCTCTATCTCTCCTCCGGATTGTGAGTTTTTAGATGGCACATAGTTAAGTTTTCATTCTCCATCACATCCTCAGATTCTATCTATTTCAATACATTTATTTTTGGTATCCATAAAGTCTGAAATGTAAAACCTGGATTGGTATCAACAGTCATTTGGAATAAGCAGAATGATGTCTTTAATAAGTTAGTGCAGGCAAGCAAAACCTTTGGGAGAATGGTGTGCTTTTCACTTTCATCTCTTTTTATAAAAATTGTGGTTAAATTAGCTAACTCTTAAAGATAAGTAACCACAGACAAAGAGTTTCAGGTAAGATTTATTTTGGAGGTGGCAGTTGCTATTGAAATCGATGTTTCCAACATGATGGTGAGGGCTAATCTAAAGCAGTAGGATCTTAATGTGTTTTCCTTCTCTTTGCTAACTTTGCAAATAAGATGATCCCAATGTAGGTCAACTTACCAAAGTATCATTCTTTAGCTGATAAATGAATTTTAATACATTCTTTTAAACATCTGCCAACCTTACAACCTGGAATAATAGAAGCAATTGGAAATTTCAATTCATGGGAATGAACATTGTAAAACTCAAATTGTATTTTATATGTATATTATTTATATACCAAAGTTATAGATTACATATAATATTTATCAGTTATTTATAATTGTGCATTTTATATATATGTTTATTATATAGACATATTATATAATTTATACATAAATATATTATTTGCATATATATTTGTGTATGATTTTATTGTGTGTATGTACTGAAGTCCACATTATGAAAATATATTAAATGTCATTTAATCAAAATACCTAGCAGAAGCCAATTCTTTTACATTATGAAGAGCCGCTAAAAGAATGACCAATTCCACTGATAAAACGATTCTTTTGTTTTCACTTTATTTTCCCCAAAATCAACATAAAATCTAGTTGCCACTATGAAGTTTTCTCAGTAGATAATTAATAAATTCTCTGAATATTTATTACTAGCATTGTATAACATGCCATACTGATTTATCCATTACCAATAGTATTAAACTAGGATACTCATATATTCTAAACTAGGATATTCAGATTAATATCCTAATTAAAAGTTCCAGAAAACTATCCACCTATCCACATGTATAATACCCAAAGTACATTTTTAGAAATTTCCTACAAATATTTCAAGGTATCTTCTGTGTAAAAATATATATATATATATGTGTGTGTGTGTGTAAAAGTCTCTTATGTAAGTTTTCAAAGAATAAGAGTATATAGTTTTGGAACTTCGTTTTCTGAATTAAAACTTACCTAACAGCTAAGCCACTTTTACACTTGGAAAATTATATTTTTTCCTCCTCTTACAGAAACCTTTTTTAGTCACACAATTGTAACACAGCATGCTCCTCGGCTCTGGATGCATAGACAAAAAATGTCTATAAATGGAGTGGGACACTTGAAAGCATATTAACACAATAAATTTGGAAAGGAAAATTTAAAAATTCAAATAAAACAAAGCAAAAAGATATATACTCCACGTGTTATCTATTTTTGTCTTTTTTTTCCAAATAAAATATTAATTGAAAACTAATCTACATTTCAAAAGTAAAGATGATACTATTGTATTGTTTTGTTTGGAATATCATCTACTATTGATCTGAAAAAAATTAAGCACAATATGAAAGTCATGGATCTTTTATCTTCCATGTAAAAAAAGTCATGTTAACAGTCAAAGATGACCCTTTCCTGCTTTAAACTTGGTTTGGATTTTCTTTTTTCTATATCATAATGAAAGACAATCTATTCTTGCTACTCAGTGTATTTTATACAAGGTTAATATACTCTGAACAGTATGTAGGCCAACAGACATATTTTTTGGAGGGAAAGCTAGCCAAAGTATTCATATCTCTCCTGTGCCATTGGTAGTGATGACCAGTGCATGATGTTATTAAAGATTTAGATTCTGCAATGTAGTAGTTTTAGGGAATTATATCTAGGTACATTAGTGTTCTTCTTCACAGCTGAAAGTTGAATACTTATATTGGTATCTGGTACATAGTAACCATGATGGAAGTGTAATCTCTCATAATTATTTCAAGAATAAAATAATACAAATTATTGTTATTAAAATTTTGCGCCCTGGCCGGTTGGCTCAGCGGTAGAGCGTCGGCCTAGCGTGCGGAGGACCCGGGTTCGATTCCCGGCCAGGGCACACAGGAGAAGCGCCCATTTGCTTCTCCACCCCTCCGCCGCACCTTTCACTCTGTCTCTCTCTTCCCCTCCCGCACCCAAGGCTCCATTGGAGCAAAGATGGCCCAGGCGCTGGGGATGGCTCTGTGGCCTCTGCCTCAGGCGCTAGAGTGGCTTTGGTCGCAACATGGTGACGCCCAGGATGGGCAGAGCATCGCCCCCTGGTGGGCAGAGTGTCGCCCCATGGTGGGCGTGCCGGGTGGATCCCGGTCGGGCGCATGCGGGAGTCTGTCTGAATGTCTCTCCCTGTTTCCAGCTTCAGAAAAATGCAAAAAAAATAAATAAATAAATAAATAAATAAATAAATAAAATAAAATTTTGCTCAATAATTTAAAATTGATAAAGATGGCAGGGCATAAACCAGTGTATATCATTCCAATGCAGATAATAATGTTAGATTGATAATGACTTTAAAAATTGCCTTTAAGATAAAGTAAAGATGATATATATTAGATTCATACAACCAAATTCTAAGAAACAATAGAGAACACCTTGTATAAAATAAAGATTGGGGAAGAGAAAGCTTAACAGGTGCTAGACTTTGCATTAGCCACACCAACCTGCTTTTCCAAGTGCAAAGCTTATGAAAAACAAATGGATAAGAAATAGTTAGAAAGAAATGTGAACCTAGCATACAGAAAAGGTGGCATTTAAAGAGCAAAGAACATTAAAATAAAAAATAAATTCTCTCTATAAAGGGGGAATGCTGAAGTCTCTGTGAAGACGTGCCTGGAAATAAACTAGTCAGAAAAGTAAAAGTAAACTACTTGATAGAAAAGAAGATAAAAAAGAAGAAAATAAAACACTGAACTTCATATATTTAAAAATTATTGAAAATAATTTTAAAATATAAAAAATACGTTATATAGTATAAATAGTTCTCAATAGAAATTTATTATAACTGTTGATAACCCATATAGCAGTGACTATATATTACTGCTAGTTATACTATTTCAAGGTAGGAATTATTCACTCCATTTTATAGATGATAAACTGAAATTTATTTATATGATTAGTAAATGATAAGAAATAGACTTCACACCTCATCTTTCTGACATGAAATCTATAGATCATCTTGGTAAACTCCACCATGTAATTTTAAACCACAAGGGTATACTTAAGGGTATACTGGTCAGCACAATTTGAGCATTAAACATTTTTTCCCCAGAGGACAATTTTAAAAATACATAAGTTATAGTGTTCAAATCAATGTAACCCAATCACTTATATTATTGGAAGACTGTGCTTATTTTAAAATTTGCATATTTTTGACCCAACATTTCTGTTGTTATGGTTTTAAAAATCCAGGCAAGGCAGCTTAAATTTGTTACTTTTTAATATGATGGTCCTTGTTCTTAGATAGCTTCCCAGGAAAATAATAGCTTTAGAAGATAGGTTTATATGAATTTTCATGAAGTCTTTCGGGAAATACCAGCTCAATTTATCTGTTGAGGTGACAACTGGGTTAGATTAATAGGATAATGATTTAATTCTGTATTCCCACATTTTCTCAATTGCAATACTTTGATTTTCTTTTAGTTGACAAGTGACAAACAGGCAGATAATTGGTTTTAATTCAAAATGTTTTTCTTCATTCCTTACACATCCCTGTAAAATTTCCATCATCTTTTCAAGCAAATATCAGTATTCCCTGATCAGTATTTACTATGCATAAAATCTACTAGCTTTTACTATTCTGATCCACATAAGAATAAAAACACACTGCTTTCTGTGTTTCAAGAGAAATATTGATCATCATATTCATATAACATTCTTATAAAAACATATGCATAACTCAGCCTGCGTCCATATTGTATAACCAATTAAATTAGAATTCAAAGTTTTATCACAATTCAAAAATGTGTGCATATTTTTTTGTTTTCTGACTACTAACACTTAATCATTAGTGTGAATCATTTCTTTTAGTATATAATATTAAACAATTTCAGTCATATTTTGCAAACATGTATGTTTAATAAATATGATTCTTATTAAATATTAACATTGATCTGTACCTTGTTTTATCTTCAAAGAAAGTTATTCTAATAGGAATGTAACATGTAAAAATAATTTGGAGTATAAAAACACTACTTTAAAATATAAGTTAAAATGGGACTATATCAAACTGAAAAACTTTTGCACATATTTTCATTTTTATAAGTTTTTCCATTAATATGAGAGACCAAAAGAGAGAGGAAGGGAGACAGAGAAACATCAATTCATTCTACTTTGTCTTATTTATTTATTTATTTATTTATTTATATTTAGCTGCACACTTATTGATTGCTTCTCTTATGTGATTTGTGCACTGACCAGGGATGGACTTGCATAGTGCACCAGATTGATGATTTATCCACTGTGCCACCTTGCCAGGGTCAAATTACATTTTCTTTACTAAAGTCATTTAATTGTGGTTTACATTGTTTATAACTAGCTTTTGTAAAGTTTTTTTTTTAATTTATAGATTCATTTCAGAGAGAGAAAGGAAGGAAGAGAGAGAATCATCAATTTATTGTTTCATTTATTTATGCATTTATTGGTTGATTCTTCTATGTGCCCTTACCAGGGATTGAACTCATAACCTTCCTGTACCAGGACAATGCTCTAACCAACCAAGCTGCCCAGCCAGCAATATAAATATCTTTATTAGTTGGAGGTTTTTCCTCTTTTATATAACCTTGGCAGCAATAATTTAAGGTTTGAGGGCTTTATTATATTCATTACTGAGAAGAAAAATGTGGCATAAATGAGAGAAAAGTCACATTATAAAAAATATGCCTAATGCTGAAGATGACATATTCATGCCTACTGAAAGTTTTGGAGTTAATAGGTAAGTGACAACATGTAGAATTAAAATCTGTTTAAAGTCTGCAAACATAAAGCTAAATAAACAACACACATATGAAATATAATGAAAACATATGAAAATAAGTTGGCTATTTTATGTCAGGAAGATGCAGATTGATTGTTAGACAAAAAATATTAATCTTAAGTCAATCTGTACTTTAGTGGTTGAAAGACACACTTATTCAAACTCTTAAAATATTATGACAATTCTATTTAAATAAAGGTTAACAAGCTGCATATAAGAAAGTTAAATTTCCATATCAAGTAAAGATTTCACATTTTTATACCCTACTTCTACACAATAGTAAATAGTAAATAACTAAATATTTTTAGGAGATTAATGGTTCTGGTAACAAAACTTAAGGGGTAGGGTTGAATTGAAGGGTTTTCATCAAAGTTAATTTTTTAATGTACTCATGAAAAATTTGTAAGTGTTAACATTGTTTGAGGTAATTCATATATTTTAAATGAATACTTTACTATGGTCTTTTTACTGTATCACTGGGTCAATACAGAAACAAGTAGACATTGCATATTAACATTCTAACATTAAAGTTCAAACCAAAATTATCAAATTTCAATTATTAAATTTGGAAATTTCTTTTTGTATCAAAGAAAAATTTAATAAAAATAGAAAATAATTTTTTTAAAAACCTGGGATATAGTTTTAAACTATTTTCTAAATTGATTAAAATATTAAATATATTAATAATATTACTTAGAGCTATATAATAAAAATGAAGTTGAATCAGCTGATATATCTCAGATGAGCCTTCTCTATTACTGAAATATTTATCAGCTGACATAAAGGATGGAAAAAAATGTCCATTGCAACCATAATCTTAGTTTCCTAGACTATGTAAATTTTAATGAAAATAATGTAAAAAGTAATGTATATGTACACATATATGTATGTATCATAATATTTGAATTATATATATATATATATGTGTCAAGTAGTAATAGATAAATGCCGATACAAACATGGTTTCAAATTTTTGGACACTTTTTATGTGCTGAGCCCTGGGTTCAGCACTGCACAGAATTAGAACATGAACAGATAAACAAAGTGAAGCAAAGAAAAGAGGAAAGCTTGGAAGTCCAACTGAAGTATGTGACTAGCTGAGTAGTCAAAATCAGCTTTGATTTTTGTGTGTGTGTGTGTGTGTGTGTGTGTGTGTGTGACAGAAAATCAGAGAGAGGGATAGATAGGGACAGACAGACAAGAAAGGAGAGAGATGAGAAGCATCAATTCTTCTTTGCCGCATCTTAGTTGTTCATTGATTGCTTTCTCATATGTGCCTTGACCGGGGGGCTACAGCACACTGAGTACCCCTTGCCCAAGACAGCGACCTCGGGCTCAAGTGGGTGAGCCTTGCTCAAACCAGATGAGCCTAATGCTCAAGCTGGTGACCTCAGGGTCTCGAACCTGGGTCCTCCGTGTCCCAGTCCGATGCTCTATCCAGTGTATCACTACCTGATCAGGCAAAGTCAGCTTTGATTTTAAAGCAGTTTATTCCCCTCTTCTAGCATATTCATTTATCAGGCTTAATGAGATCCTTCATTAAGCTGCAAATATAACATTTCTTTAGGAATGTGTGATGATCCCAAATACCTCAAATAAAATCTGCATGTTTTTCAAGACTTCAAAGGCTCTCTTCAACCTTACACAATTTTTTCACATTACATCTTGATTAAAACTCATGAATGGACCAACTTCTCACCAGCCCTTATACAAAATACTTTATTTTAATCTCTAAGCCCACTGATTTACCTCTTGTTTAGCCCTAAATTTTCTTTCTGTCAATCAACATCCCATGTCTTTTAAAAGTCTGATGTAAACGTTCCCTCCAAGGCAACTTAAAAAACAATGAAATTCTTAGCTATCACTATTTTGCATATCTTTCTGATACTTATTTTCTCATTTTTTCACTTCTATTTTTCCTGTCAATAGGATTCTATTATGTCATAACACTGTAGCACTATGTATATCTAGTACTGTATTCTGACTCAATAAACCCTCTATAAACTAAAAACAAATTTACTAAGTCAATGTAACAAAAAGTTTCCATATAGATTACTTCTTTTTTGAAGTAGTGGTGTTTCATGCTAAGTTATACATATTGGGAGCTACTGAAGATTGTGGTCTTCACAACATCTGTACAAAGATCTTATGACAAATGTATAAGTTGCTAAGCTGAATATGTGACATTGAAACAATGAATCTGTAGAGTTAACAGACATGTTCAGAGCCATAGCATCTTTGAACAAGAGATGAAGAGTACCCACTTAATACTGATGGTCAAGTAATGAGATATTAAAGACTGAAAGGCACTAATAAATACTCAATGGAAAGACACCTCTAGAAATATCCTAGGATATTGTATTAGTTACAGTACCTACTGTTTATCACGATTAAGGCTATTTTTATTTGCCTTTCATATATCCCCAAGATCATTATATTACTTAAGGCAATACCTCAAATACTTTAATTCTAGGGGGGGAGTGGTTTGCTGCTAACTTAATTTGTTAATAGTACTATCTCACTGACTTCCATGCACCAGAAACTGTAGCTATTTGAGGTATTCAAATTAATAGTACTTCCAGTAATAAAGGAATCACTCAAACCTCACAAGGACCACTTGAAACCTGGGGTTCACAGCAAGAAATAAAAGAATTTTTAAGGTTATTTCTCTGTGGTAAAGAGGAACAGGACATTGTTGGCTGCCTTATGCAAATGAAAGAATATAGAAAAGAATTATATCATCATATTTAAATATCAGGATTTTGAAAATAAATAAGAATTCACATTCCTTTGATCAGACTGACACAATTCATGAGGAATTTCAAAAAGCCTTCTTTTATTTACCTACCATTTCTTATATTTCTTCTCAAATTTTTTTTCATTGACTGCTATGGTCATTAAAAATCAGCTTCAAATCTACAACTGTCTCTTCTCCTTTCTTTTATAGCACATATTAACTCTGAATAAGTATACTGCCATGAATTGTTACTAAACAATTGAAAATCTCTATCTGGAATAGTGGCTCTCAGACAGTAGAAATACTGGCAAATGGAATTGTTTATCATTGTATATAATGGGACAGCCAGCAATGGTTTGGTTTTGTGCTTTGTCAGCCAAGAAGCTAAATTTAGAAAGTTTTTTTTTTTCTTGGCAAGTAACTAACTTTTAAAGTCTTGCAGGTTAACAATTCTTCTTCTTTTTTATTTTTTATTTTTTGTATCTTTCTGAAGTTGGAAAGGGGAGGCAGTCAGACAAACTCCCACATGTGCCCGACCGGGATCCACGTGGCATGCCCACCAGTGGGCGATGCTCTGCCCATCTGGGGCGTCGCTCTGTTGCACCTGAGGCAGGGGCCATGGAGCCATCTCAGCGCCCGGGCCAACCTTGCTCCAATGGAGCCTTGGCTGTGGGAGGGGAAGAGAGAGACAGAGAGGAAGGAGAGGGGGAGGGGTGGAGAAGCAGATGGATACTTCTCTGTGTGCTCTGGCCGGGAATCAAACCCAGGACCCCTGTACGCCAGGCCGACGCTCTACCACTGAGCCAACCGGCCAGGGCCAGGTTAACAATTCTTTAGAGCAGTGGCCCCCAACCTTTTTTGGGCCATGCACCGGTTTAATGTCAGAAAATATTTTCATGGACTGGCCTTTAGGGTGGGATGGATAAATGTATCACCTGACCAAGACAAGCATCAAGAGTGAATCTTAGATGGATGTAACAGAGGGAATCTGGTCATTTTTTAAAAAATAAAACATCGTTCAGACTTAAATATTAATAAAACAAAAATAATGTAAGTTATTTATTCTTTCTCTGTGGACTGGTACCAAATGGCCCATGGACTGGTACTGGTCCGTGGCCCCGGGGGTTGGGGACCACTGCTTTAGAGGCTTCTTTGTAGCATGTTGTTGTTTTATTTTTAGTAAAAGAGAATGAATGTAAATATTTACCAGGCATATCAAAAGGTGACCTATTTATAGTAAAAGAAAATAGGAACATATTAAATTAGGAAAGATTTTTATGCTTATATGTTTGCAATAGCTTTAAAATTATATTTAATATAGTCCCCATAGTTTTGCCTTTTCCAGAATCTCATATAGCTTGAATTAAACAGTATATGTAGTCTTTTCAGAAGGGCTTCTTTTTCTTAGTAATATGTATTTAAGGTCCTTTTATGACTTTATAACTCATTCTTTTTAGCACTGAATAATATTCTATTGTCTAGATTGGTGGTCCCCAACCCCCGGGCCACAGACTGCTACCGGTCTGTGGGCCATTTTATACCGGTCCACAGAGAAAAAATAAATAACTTACATTATTTTCGTTTTATTTATATTTAAGTCTAAACAATGTTTTATTTTTAAAAAATGACGAGATTCCTTCTGTTACATCTGTCTAAGACTCACTCTTGATGCTTGTCTTGGTCATGTGATACATTTATCTGTCCCACCCTAAAGGCCGGTCCGTGAAAATATTTTCTGACATTAAACCTGTCTGTGGCCCAAAAAAGGTTGGGGACCACTGGTCTAGATCAGGAATCCCCAAACTTTTTACACAGGGGGCCAGTTCACTGTCCCTCAGACCATTGGAGGGCCGGACTAAAGAAAAAAAAAAACTAGAATAAATCCCTATGCACACTGCACATATTTTAAAGTAAAAAAATAAAATGGGAACAAATACAATATTTAAAATAAAGAACAAGTAAATTAAAATCAACAAACTGACCAGTATTTCAATGGGAACTATGAACCTGCTTTTGGCTAATGAGATGGTCAATATGCTCCTCTCACTGACCACCAATGAAAGAGGTGCCCCTTCTGGAAGTACAGCGGGGGCTGGATAAATGGCCTCAAGGGGCCGTATGCAGCCCACGGGCCGTAATTTGGGGACTCCTGGTCTAGATGTACCACAATTTATTTACTTACTGAAGTATATCTCTATTTGATCAAGTTTGGGAAATTTTCAATAAAGCTGCTATAAACATCTGTGTACAGGTATTTGTGCAGAGATAAACCATCAACCCTTTTGTGTAAATATCAAGGATTATGATTGCTGGATCACATGATGATTAGAGCCTGTTTAGTTTTGTAAGAAACTGACAAACTCTTTCAAACTGGCTATACCACTTTGCATTCTCACCAGCAATAAGTGAGAGTTCTTGCTACTCAACATCCACGTTTGCATTTGATATTGTCGGTGTTCCAGATTTTAGTTATTCTGATAGGTGTATAGTAGTATCTCATTGTTTTAATTGATTTCATTTCAAAACCATTTCAATAGACAAATATGTGGTACTTACCAAATAACTTATTCCTCATATTTTCCAGTACATATGGAAAAAAATTATTTTGTTTTTGTCATCTCTTATATTTCCTTCTAATTCTTTCCTCAACTTTTTCTTTCATTCATTTTTCTTTAAGCCCTTCCTGATGACTTTCTTTTCAACTGAGATCCAAAACTGAATAAGCTCACATTTGCACTCATTTTTAATATAATATTTTTCCATAAACACATATTCAAGTTTTATTCATTATCTTTGTGCTGTGTGTGCAATCATGTATCAATTAAACACACATTCATTTAATACCCAGTTAGTAGTACTTGATAAAATGATTGTATTAGAAATATGAAACCTCATAGGAATGCATTCTTTGTTTAAAGAATTCACACTCTGAAATATTCAAGAGATACATTAAATAAATAATTATAATATAAGTAGTATAATAAATGAAAATAATTAAAATAAAATAGCTAACATTTATCAATTCCTTTCCACATGATGAAATCTGTACAAAATATTTAATAAATATGTATTAATTTTCAAAACAAAATAAAGTAAGTTATATGATAGTCTTTCCCTTCAAAAACAAATAGGTAAGAAACGTAGGGCCTGACCAATAAGACACTGATGTCCCAGGTTCGAGATTTGAGGTCACCGGCTTAAATACAGGCTCATCCAGGTTGAGCGCAAGCTAACCAGTTTAAGTGCAGGGTCGCTGGCTTGAGCATTGGATCCTTGAAATGATCCCATGCTCTCTGACTTGAAGCCCAAGGTTGCTGGCTTGAGCAAGGGCTCACTGGATTGACTGGAGCCTCCTGGTCAAGGCACATATGTGAAGCAATTAATAAACAACTAAAGTGACACAACTATGAGTGGATCCTTCTCATATCTCTCTCTTCCCACACCTTTGGCTAAAATGAAACAGAGCCCAGAAAATTACATGCTTTCCCAAGGAAACCCATTACTTACTAAGGGGGTAGAAATTCAAACACGGACACAATGACCAGAGTGCATGTACCCTTCCACTGACTGAACACAGTTTTAACTTGTGAAAATGATTTTTTGAAATGCAAAACAGGAATATTTTTCTTCTCAAATCATTATAGTCTAGGTATCTTGGAGTTTGATATTTATCAGAAACTTCTCTTCACAAAATTCTTTTTATATTTGTACTTATATATATACATATGTACTTATGAACATATGTGACCCAATGTTCATAAATTTCTTCCTTCACATCAATTTCCTTTTTAGTTCTAAATTGTCCCCTGAGCCCTGGCCGGTTGGCTCAGCGATAGAGCGTCGGCCTAGCGTGCAGAGGACCCAGGTTTGATTCCCAGCCAGGGCACACAGGAGAAGCGCCCATTTGCTTCTCCACCCCTCCGCCGCGCTTTCCTCTCTGTCTCTCTCTTCCCCTCCCGCAGCCAAGGCTCCATTGAAGCAAAGATGGCCCGGGCGCTGGGGATGGCTCTGTGGCCTCTGCCTCAGGCGCTAGAGTGGCTCTGGTCGCAGCATGGCGACGCCCAGGATGGGCAGAGCATCGCCCCCTGGTGGGTAGAGCTTCGCCCCATGGTGGGCGTGCCGGGTGGATCCCGGTCGGGCGCATGCGGGAGTCTGTCTGACTGTCTCTCCCTGTTTCCAGCTTCAGAAAAATGAAAAAAAAAATGAATAAAGCATTTAAAAAAAATAAAATAAAAAAAATAAATTGTCCCCTTGTCCCATCAACTGATTAGATATTTCCATCTGGAGTGCAGAAGAATCTTTTCATTGTTGCAGAAAGTTCTATAAGTATTGCTCACATTGGACTCTATCAAAACAAGGTAATATAAAAATAATGAATCAGTTTTCATAAAACTGAGATGGTCACTACATCTACTATAATGATGTACCCAGTATGGAATTCTTTATTCTTAAAGACAGGTATTATTTTAAAAAACCTTTAACTTTTTAAAAACATTACTTGAGAAGTAAGCTTAAATTTAACAGTCCTAATATATAGCTTAAAATATTATAAATATGGTCATGTGAAAATGACAATAAGCTTCTGATTAATCTATGCTGATGATTGACAGTAAAAAATTAGGTTTATTTTGATAAGAGAAACTTAATTAAGACAAATAATGTGACATTGGTTATGTCTACAAAGCACAATGTAAATTGAAAATCAGGTTAATTTGATCATCATGGATACGCCAGATAAATAGAAAGGATAAAGAAATGCATCATGACCTCCAGTATTAATTTGGGATATGTAAATTGACTTTATTATCTTGTTAATAAAAACAATTTTTAAAATTAGTGCAGGTAAAGCCAAGGACTTTTGGACAGTGACAAGGTACATTATACAGAAATAAAAACTGACTTTTTACTTTGGGATAACACATATTACTGAAAAGTGTTACTGTACATTTAAGAAATCTTCTTAAAATAAACCGTGTTTCAGCCCTGTCCGGTTTGCTCAGTGGTAGAGCATCGGCCTGGCCTGTGGGAGTCTCAGGTTCGTTTCCTGGCGAGGGCACACAGGAGAAGCGCCCATCTGCTTCTCCACCCCTCCCCCCTCTCCTTCTTCTCTGTCTCTCTCTTCCCCTCCCGCAGCCAAGGCTCCATTGGAGCAAAGATGGCCCGGGCGCTGGGGATGGCTCCTTGGCCTCTGCCCCAGGCGCTAGAATGGCTCTGTTGCAACAGAGCGACACCCCAGAGCATCACCCCCTGGTGGGCGTGCCGGGTGGATCCCGGTTGGGCGCATGGGGGAGTCTGTCTGACTGCCTCCCCGTTTTCAACTTCAGAGAAATACAAAAAAAGGAAGAAAAAAAACCCCCAAAAACGTGTTTCAAAAAAATGTTTATATAATTTAAAAATGTTTTAATGTGAATATGGTTTAATCAGAAGAAATAGGTATGAGTTTTGGGGATAATGATGCAGGTTAAGAAAACAATGAACAATCAGTTCCACCACTTTTGGTGCTACCTGAAAAGTTCTTTTTTTTTTTTTTTTTTTTTTTTTTTTTGTATTTTTCTGAAGTTGGAAACAGGGAGAGACAGTCAGACAGACTCCCGCATGCGCCCCACCGGGATCCACCCGGCATGCCCACCAGTGGGCGACGCTCTGCCCACCAGGGGGTGATGCTCTGCCCATCCTGGGTGTCGCTATGTTGCGACCAGAGCCACTCTAGCACCTGAGGCAGAGGCCACAGAGCCATCCCCAGCGCCCGGGCCATCTTTGCTCCAATGGAGCCTTGGCTGCGGGAGTGGAAGAGAGAGACAGAGAGGAAGGAGAGGGGGAGGGGTGGAGAAGCAGATGGGCGCCTCTCCTGTGTGCCCTGGCCGGGAATCGAACCCGGGACTTCTGCACGCCAAGCCTCTGAGAAGTTCTTTAACAAACAAAATTAGTGGTGGCGCAGTGGATAAAGTGTCGACCTGGAAATGCTGAGGTCGCCGGTTCAAAACCCTGGGCTTGCCTGGCCAAGGCACATATGGGAGTTGATGCTTCCAGCTCCTCCCCACCTTCTCTCTCTGTCTCTCTCTCTCTCCCTCTCTGTCTCTCTCTCTCCTCTCTAAAATGAATAAAAAAAATTAGCCTGACCTGTGGTGGCGCAATGGATAAAGCGTCAACCTGGAAATGCTGACGTCGCCGGTTCAAAACCCTGGGCTTACCTGGTTAAGGCACATATGGGAGTTGATGCTTCCAGCTCCTCCCTCCTCCTCTCTCTGTCTCTCTCTTCTCTTTCTCTCTCTCCCTGTCTCTCTCTCCCTCTCTCTATCCTCCCTAAAAATGAATAAATAAATAAAACAAACAAACAAACAAACAAAATTATTGATCTCAGTAGAGGCAATGAAAACGCTTTTTCTTTCAAAATAGTAAGGCATCATTCTAAAACTCAATCTCAGGGAGACCTAAATCACAATCCATTTAGAGTTAGTTGTTCTTGAAAACTTGCATTTGAATTTTCTGTTCAAAAAACAAACACTCAAAATCTGGGGCTGTTACCAAATTGCATGCATCTAATAAGCATGCAAAAAGATGAACATTCTTTAAAAGTATTGTGTGGTGAGTGGGATGTTAAAATCCCAGTGAAAAAGTCAAAGTTAGATTTTCTGAAGCATTTGATGTGTTCCTAAATGAGACCTGAATTAGGTAGTATGTTTGGGGTGATTTTAGGGACCTGAGGATTCTCTTTATTAGTGAGCATGTGCTGATAGTCATCTTTTAGTAAGCTACGACAGCTAATTTTTGAGTCCTTTTCTTGTATACATTCAATGTTATAACTGTCACTACTGAGACACCATCAAAGTAACAACTATTAATATAGTCCTTATCAGCTGAGCAGTGTGAACCAATTCTGCTCAGAAACGAAAATCCATTATGAAAGAGAAGAGTAATTTCAGCCTGATATTCAAGATCATGAACAAGTGTCTTAAAAGTAGACTAGTATATTGGAAAGGAGTAAAAGACATTAGAAGAGTATGCCACCAATGTAGGTGTGACATGGAACAGGAAGCAAATTTAGAACTGTTTAGTACATGGATTGTTTTTCAAATGGCAGTAACAGTAGAAGAAGCTCCATATAGGACTGGGAACGCAGTGTTTCTTGGATTATATAGTAAATAAGAAACTCAAAGCATGAATCAATATGCAAAATAATATATGATCCTAACTTACTGACTGTTAATTCAAGATGTTGGAAAATATATTATTCACAATTAATTATGACAACCACTGTCCTTTTAAAACTGTATATTGTTATCCCTTTGAATTTGTTGTGTTATATCAATCAATTCTGGTCTATAAAGTTGTATTAGTTTTCCATTGTTGCTATAACAAACTACCACCAACATTATGAAAACAACACTAATTTATTACCTAAATCTGTGGAGGTAAGAATTTTGGGATCAGGTTTACTGGACTAAAATCAAGGTGTCACTAGAACTATGCTTCTGGAAGCTCTGGGAGCTAAACTAATCTGCTTTCTTGAATGTTTCCAGCTTATACAAAAATTGTCCCTACATCACTCTAACCTTTGTTTCTGTCCCAAATCACCATCTCTGGCTCTGACGCTCTGTTTCCCTCTTATAAAGGCACACATAATTATACTGAATCAATCTAGGTAATCCAAGATAATTTCCCCAAATCAAGATTCTTAAATTAAGCACATCTATAAGGTGACATTTCTACAGGTTAAGGAGATTAGAACAGGGAAATTTAGGAGAGGATAATTATTTAGCCTGTCAAGAAAAGGTGCTTTAGAAAAATATGTTTCATTTTAGTGGGTACAGCTAGAAGAATGCAAGTCCTGGTGAGTAGGGTGCAGGTTAGATTGCAGTTGGTGTTTCAACCTCTTGGACATGTTCTTTTTTCTTGGGGGAAAGAAACACACAATCATCTATAATCTACTATTCATTATGTGACTGATTTGATAATATTTGCTACCTGCTCAAAAATATACCTGTAAATACTTATGAATATGTATATTTAATTATTTTTGTTTTTTTATGCTCTCTTGGGAGATAATTGACAGAAATTTCTTGTTAGAGAGCTGGTTTTAAAGCTAATAAGCTGATATATTTATCTGAAAGTATGTTCCAGAAGATAACTTATATAAACTTTCATTGAAAGCATGATTTTTTGTATGTACCAGATACACAATTGTTAAAATAGTGGAGTAGGGCAATATACTGAATGTTGCATGCTTGAAAATGTACAAAATTGCTTAAATATATTTTTACTTTATTTTAATCATTTAATTGAATATTTTGATTGTATATATTGAACTAAAATCTATCAACAGCTTTAATTTGTAAAATATTCCTTTTTTAAGTCATTTAAACTGAACACTATTAGATTCTCATTTTTTTTACTTTCTTCTATTTAATAGCAAGCACCCACATAATTGTTAGCAAAATCATAATATACATGTTGTTTTTATGTTTCATTATTTTTATTCTACTGTAACTCATATTGATGAAGAAAAAGGATTATAAAGAAAAATAAAACTTCAGAGATTGATATGAAAACATGAATGTTTATCACTGCTTTAATGAAAACACATTATTTAAAAAATGTTTTTCAAAATAATCCAATTTATTCATTAATACCACTTGAACATTATCAGTCAGGTAAAGTGATGAAAACTACCACCTCACTTAAGGTTCTAAAAAAATTAACTTGTCTGTCATAGTGAATAAAAACATGGCTACTACAAAAAAAGATGATTTATTATAGATGTGGTTTCACTAATGAACCCACAACAAAACCACTCTAAAAGCTCAAACATTTTACACTATCAGGAAAATTGTGAAAAAATATTTTATATAATCATTATTAATCTGAAAATTGGTCTTTCTAATTTAGGATTTTTTTTTCAAAATTAAGACAGTTAGTTAATAGTTAACATTCAAATCTAGGCTTGTTGAAAAAAAATTATGATTCAGGTATACTTTTAAAAGTCAGTCACTTACCTGTCACATTTGAAAGTTTTCTCTGTGTCTTTTAAGTGGATCAGGACAATTTTCTTCTACTTTCTAACTATGGTTTCGAGCTCCAGGAATTATTTTGTATGTTCCATAATTTCAAATACAATTTGGTTCCAAACTCTCCCTTAATTAAATATTCTTGTACAAAATAATTATATAATAAAGAAAAGCAACTCAAAGACCTAAAAAGGAATGATGAATTATTGCTTTCAACAGTTAAGTGGTACCAATATTTCATTGTGTATATTTTTTGGGGGAAAAAATTGCTATAAAAAATGGTGTTTGTTATCAGTTTCCCTTGCTGAGCAAAAACTTCTTAGTCTGATGTAGTCCCATTCATTAATTTTTGCCTTCACTTCTCTTGCCATTGGAGTCAAATTCATAAAATGCTCTTTAAAACCCAGGTCCATGAGTTGAGTACCTATGTCTTCTTCTATGTACTTAATTGTTTCAGGTCTTATGTTTAGATCTTTGATCCATTTTGAGTTAATTTTTGTACAGGGGGAGAGACTGTAGTCCAGTTTCATTCTTTTGCATGTGGCTTTCCAGTTTTCCCAGCACCATTTATTGAAGAGGCTTTCTTTTCTCCATTGTGTGTTGTTGGCCCCTTTATCAAAAATTATTTGACTATATATATGTGGTTTTATTTCTGGACTTTCTATTCTGTTCCATTGGTCTGAGTGTCTATTTTTCTGCCAATACCATGCTGTTTTGATTGTCGTGGCCCTATAATAGAGTTTGAAGTCAGGTATTGTTATGCCCCCAGCTTCATCCCTGTGCCTCCCCTGCCTCCCCTCCTCTCACTAATAAAAAAAAAGAAAAAGAAAAAATAAGAAAGAAAGAAAGAAAGAAAGAAAGAAAGAAAGAAAGAGAGAAGAAAGAAAGAATTACTTTCCCTAAAATAATGAAGTATTTTTACAGAGACACTAAGAAGACAACTGAATTAATAAAAAAAAATTAATGTAAAAAATATAAATTTGCTTTGGAAACAAGAAAAGATTTGATAGACATACCACCAATTTTCTGTGCATTTTTTTTAGATTTAACATAGAATACCACCAGTGGATGGGAAACACAAAGAACTATCTCAAATTCTCTCTTGAGAACACCACACTTTGTTTGAGACAGGAATAGACACAGACTCAACATAACACTAACATTCCTAAACAAACAAATGAGGGTTAAAGGTGGTTTGAACCCCAGGCCTTAATAAACAAGTTTAAAAACCTAAACACAAAAGATATAATCAGAATACAGCTCTCTCCCCCTCCCACCCACCCCATATTGTCCAAGTATACCTGTTCCATGACATTCATTCTTTCCTCCCCCTTGGATGAACTCATCAAGATGATTCTGATTATTTTCAAAGAATTAAAACTTCAGTTTACTTTAGTCATGAGAAATTTAGGTTTAGTTCAGCCTATTTTTCTAATTAATCTATTGTGTCCTGTGTAAATACAAAACAATATAATTTAAGAAACATATTTTTAACTTTTCCCTTCATACATTCATATTTCTCTTACTACCTCATAGATGGCAAGAGGATGAAAGTTAGAGGAGAGCCCTCACCAGGTAGGTCAATTGATTAGAGCGTCAATTCTATACGCCAAGGTCAATCCCCTCTTAAGGCACATAAAAGAATCAAGCAATGATGCATAAATAAGTGGAACAAGTCATATTTCTCTTTCTTTCTCTCTCTCTCTCCCTTCCACTCTCTCTAAAATCAATAATTATGAATTAAAAAAATGAAACAGAGTAGAAATAATGAATGGCAAGAAAGTTCTACCTTGGCACTGTCCTGGTGATATAGCATTGTTACCCTGTGGCCATGAACGCTCTGTGAAGCTTGTTTTTCTCTCGTGTGGCACTGTGTCAGTTCCTCAGAGTGCCCTTCTCCACTCTAAAGCCAATTGATATCTTAGCTGTGCTTAAATCTACATTCACAGATGTGTCTTTCCATGAACAAATCTGTTGGTTACTAAAAGTAAATTTTAAGCCTCTTAGCCACTGATGTCCCTTCACTTTCCTGAAATAATTCCAAGTGTCTTTTTCAAAGGTTCTTGAAAAACATTCACCCTGCTCTGTTCTGAGAAATGCTGGACAAGCAGGATCGCTCCCTCAAACGGTCTATGAAACCATCACCAGGCCTAAACTTTAAGTCTTTGGAATACTTAAATTTGACTCTGACATATCTGTTGTGTCCTTGAAGTTCAAGAGACTCACATCAGTTCTCTAAGCATACATATCACCCTGGACTGTGAATTCAAAATTAAATAAATCACATCTAAATTTTTTTACTCTTAATTTCCAACTATCTCACTACTTCACATTGAATCTTTTGTAACTTCAAGTGGGTGGCATGCCAAGTTTCCAAACCTGTATCTTACCAAGGTACTGTTAGTATTGTCTGGGTAGGCTTATTTTAAAAAATGAGGATAACTGATTTATATTATCTTCAATGATCCTTGAGAACAATTATGTATCCCTTCATATACAAGTGAGGAAATCTAAAACTCCTTGTTTTGAATGCAACGTGAGTATGTCTCTTTTTAAGAAGCACACCAAAGCATTTCTCCTTTTTCTTCCTCACTCCATTAACTCCCTTGACAAAAGATGCATACAGATCTCGGGAGGGTTGAAGTCTTTACTTTGAATGTTTCAGATAAGAGTGAGAGTGTCATATCAATTTTATTTGGATAATAAGTATTTTTTTAAAATAATATTTTTGTTATGTGTCTACAGACTCCTAACATAAAATCCTACAACGGGTATTTGAACAACTCTACTTTCTACTTTGACATTTTGAAAAATAAAAATTAGTCAGAAAATAACTTTGAAAATTAAATGAGTGTTATACTTAAATGAGACAATTTGGAAACTGATTGTAATTAACTTTGCACTCAACACTATGTTATCCTCATTTATAAGGAAAAATTCTAGAATGGCTAAACAGAAAAAAAACTTATTTTTTTACCACTTACATAGACTTACTTATTTTAATGAGCAGTAGGCAATATGGAATATAAATCACTTTTGAAAAATTAAAAATATTGGCACTGTCAGACTGGACAGAAATTAATGCTACATGATGACACTACCCCTTTTCTTTTGTTCATTAATATGAACGCTGTTGGTTTTATTTTTTTGACAGCCTCTCTCTTTTTATAATCTTAATGTTTTTATGTATCTTTTTTTTAATATATACAAAACTTCCTGTCTATAAAACAGTAAAATTATAATACTAACTCCTTGAAAATATAATGAACCAAACATCCTTAGCAACTTTCTCCTTAATTATAGAAAAAGGGGTTGGAATGATTTCCCCATTATCATTTCTATGACATCTCTCGAAAATTATAATAACCTCTTTCAAAGATCATTAAAATAAGCAAGCAATAACTTTACAACACACCCTGCATTAGTTTTTATCTCTCCAAAGTCAGATAACCTTCCAACTTTGTGGCCCCCATAAAATGTAGCATGTTCTTGCCATACTTCAGGTATGAGGTTCATATTTGATATCTCCATATGAATAAGCATGTAAAGCTAAAAATTACCAAAAGAATAATGTGACTCTACCTTCTAAAGTCTGCTCTTTCAAGGTCTTTTTTTGACATGAATAACCTTTCTTAGTCAGTTTCTTTTTTTTTTAATTCATTTTAGAGAGGAGAGGGAGAGACAGAGAGAGAGAGAGAGAAGTGGGGGAGGAGCTGGAAGTATCAACTCCCATATGTGCCTTGACCAGGCAAGCCCAGGGTTTCGAAACGGCGACCTCAGCATTTCCAGGTTGACGCTTTATCCACTGCGCCACCACAGGTCAGTCTTATGCAGCTTCTTAAGACAAAATATAAAGATTATACTTATTCATCTTTCTTTATCCTTTATGTTTATTTATTTTAGCATATTTTTCCAACTCTAATTTAAACTCATGTTTTTATTCTTTCTATTTTTTCTTCTTTCTTCTTCTTCTTTCTTAATACTACCATAGTTTTTTACTTGGACCACAGCAATAATCTCTTAACTTGGCATCTTGTCACTATTCCTGCCCTGTATTACTCAGCTGATCAAATAATTTTTTAAAACAGAAATTAAATGATATAATTTTTCTGTCTTAAATATATAAATTATGTCTATTTCATTTCAAATAAAATTTAATCTTTCCCTGGCTAACAAAATTTAACCAATCATGAAAGACCTGCTTACCACTCTAAATCAATATACGACAATTTTGAAAGAAGGTACAGAATTTGGTTTTGCTATTGTAGTTTTTATTACTTCATGACATTTGGTATTTAAATTAATAACTTAAAATTAATTGTAATATTGGTTGTATTTAACACCATTTTGCACAATTCCTGAGAATTTAAGAATCACCTTTCATGAGATAGACTAAATTGACTCTTGCACACCATTCTTTACAGATCCAAGACTTCAAGTGAACTTTTTGCAGGTCCTGTACATCTCTTCCAGTTATACTCCTAGTATATTTAACATATATTTGTTAGCTTTATCTGGCCTATTAATTTTGAGATTTTCAAGAATGAGAGTCATGTTATATTAAGTAATATGTATTATTAAATTAAATAGCTCAGAGATGTCACTCATAAAACTGTTCCATTTTGATTCTGAGGTTACTTTAGTAAATTAAATAGCTCAGAGATGAACACATAATAGTTCCCCTATTAAACAGACTTAGTAAATCTGTGACCTGCTCTGCTTAGTATCAAAAGTTTTGGGGGAGAAAGAGCATCTCTGTAGAGGGTAATGAAATCTATAAAAGTTAAATCTCATTCAAATTATATTTATGATGTAAGTGAATTAGCTCATGCAAGTTTCAATTCTGACATAGTTTATACAAAATTCTGACTTATTTTCTTCAACTTACAATACATGTCACCTAGGAGTACAGAATCTATATTTGGTTGATATTTACAGAAACTTCAAGGTAAAAAAGACAAGTGTGGTAATCATTGCAAAGTAGATCAAGAGGTTCACAACAATTTTGAGTAAACTTAGGAGTTTAATTTGGTTGAGCTGAACTATTATTTAAGATTTATTTATTTATCTACCTATTTATTTATTGTGCAATGGAAGTAATTCTTTCTAAAGAAAAGAAAACGTGAATTAAATTATCTCCTGAAAATTCTGTCCTTCACCTGACATGAAAGCTATCAGAAATTTCAGATATTGCCCTAGATTCTGTATATACAGCCAAATTATTTTTCTTTGCCGAAACAGATGCCCTTATAATCTTTAGGGGATACATTCCAAATGCTCTAGGTCTGCATTTGCTAGCTAGGGCTGCCATGACACCACAATCTGCATGGTTAAAATAACAGAAATTAATTTTTTTTTGAAGCTATAAGTCTGAATTTATGGTGTCAGCATGGCCATGGTCTCTTTGAAATCCTTAGGAGAAAATGTTTCTCTGCCTTTTATTACCTTTTGGTGGTTTGCCAGCAACTGTTGGAGTTACTTGGCTTGCAAATGCATCCCTCCAATTTCTGTCTCTAGTGTCACATGACTGTCTTTTCCTTGTGTCTCTTTATCTTCTCTTCGTATAAAGACACCAGTTGTGATAGATTGAGATCTGCTCTAATGACCTCATCTTAACTTGATTACATCAGGGAAAATTCTATTCCCAGAAAGGCCACATTCATTGCTATTGGGAGTTAAACCTTCAATAAATCCATTTTGCAAATACAATTCAACCTATAACAACACCTTATTAAGTATAAACTCTTGTCTCTAATAGAAGAATAAATATCCCTTTGATATATTATAGATTTTAGATGACAGGCCAACTATCTATTAAGGATGCAATTATTATACAATTTCTTTTATGAAATAGTAAGTCTACAAAATTGACATTATCCTTTCCAAACTTAATATATATTGTATCATTTTAGATATTATAAATGTACATTTTAGTTTATAATTGTATTTCAATAATAGATGACATACTCAAATTAAAATTACTATATTTAATGTGAAGCTCAAAAATGTTTCTATTCAATTGTCCTTTTTACTTTATTTTCATTATAGTTTGTCATGCTCCTTGTCCATTTTAATGGAAAAAAATTAAATGACGGCCCTGGCTGGTTGGCTCAGTGGTAGAGCATAGGCCAGACATGTGGACATCCCAGGTTCGATTCCCGTCAGGGCACATAAGAGAAGTACCCACCTGCTGCTCCACCCTTCCCCCTCTCCTTTCTCTCTTTTTCTCTCTCTTCCTCTCCAGCAGCCAGGGCTCCATTGTAGCAAAGTTGGCCCAGGCAACGAGGACGGCTCCATGGTCTCCTCAGGTGCTAGAATGGCTCTGGCTGCAATGGAGCAATGCCCCAGATGAGTAGAGCATCACCCCTAGTGGGCATGCTGGGTGGATCCCAGTTGAGCACATGCAGGAGTCTCTCTGACTGCCTCCCTGCTTATAATTTTGGAAAAATACAAAAACAAACAAACAAGCAAAAAATTAAATGACAAAATAATTGTCAAATTTTAATCTATTAAAACTTGCTTTCTTTCATGCACCTTGAATAAGTATAACTACTTAATAGCACTATAAAAATGTTGGCATGACTGTAATGAGATCATTAACTTTATTGCTATAATCATGGCATGAGGTTAAACTGTACCCTCAGCATGGGAATGAGTATCTGACTGTTTCAGGTCTTTAAGACTTTCACTGTACAACATGTTCTCTTTTGTAACTGATAAATTAATTATCTAACATTCATGTATTTGTTTTTGTCTTTAAAAAGACAATTAAATTAGGTTATGAAGCAAATTTTTTAATTTATCCATGTTTTATGCTACTTGTTAAATTTTTTTGATGTATTTCAAAATTTATTGTAAATTTTAAATGAATATAAGTATCAGAGATTTAATATTTTTTCTTATTTTAATGCTAAAATTAAGATTGCAATGATTATATATCTAATACAATCTTATACAAGGAATAAAGATTTAATGTATTTCAACATTAAAATGTAAGGCTATGCTTTCTGTAATCAAAGAATAAATAGAAAGTTCTATAAGATATCATGCAAAATCTGAATTACTATAGGAGGCAAAAGTAGTTAAGGAATGTATGAAGACTAAAGATTTCTCAGTTGATTGAGTTCATACATTTCCAATGCTGAGTAAGACGTATGTGACTGTGAAAATAATAAAAAAAATCATTTTCTTGTAAAATTGTAGCAATTAGAGAAGAAAATTATTTTCATGTGGAGCATGTTAGAAAAATCAAAGAAAAATAAAATAAAATGATGGATTTAAAAGAATAAAATAATTGATATATAAGACAAGTAATTATGAATTAATAATTAAATGTAAAATCGTATAAAGCAAATACAGAAATAGACAGAAGTAGAAGCTAAAGGCAATTGTAATTATGAAGATTCAAATACCAAAATTCTAGAAAAGACATTAGAAAATCTAGAAAATAATAATTGCTTCTTTTGAAAGAGCACAAGTGAATTAAAAAATTGTAGTATAATGTTTTTTAGTTAATTTTGAGTCTCAATCAAAATTTTAAAGTACAGCTTAAAAGTTACTCACACTTTAATAAGTGAAATTAAAAAAAATGGAACATTAACTTTTCACTTGATGAGAGAGACGTTTAAGAATTTTTATAATATCCAGTTATATGAAGGGCTTAAGAAATGAGATTATTCTTAATCTTTTGGTGATTATTCAAATTGATTAAACTTTTCAAGAGAGCTATTGGCAATATATAGCAATATTTAAATATTATCTACTTTAACCCAAGGATCATAAGAAGTGAGTAAGGATACTCATATTTAATCATTGTTAGGAAAAGTAAAAATGTATTAAAGATAAGTCAACTATTTAAAC
Source organism: Saccopteryx bilineata (assembly GCF_036850765.1). NCBI lineage: Eukaryota > Metazoa > Chordata > Mammalia > Chiroptera > Emballonuridae > Saccopteryx > Saccopteryx bilineata. Next base: position 288,916,617 of record NC_089490.1, read on the forward strand.
AAACTATGGGTTCTCTGTAGATTAAAACAAATAAATAACAAAATATTGTGCATCCATAAAAGAATGAAGTGGAAATACAAAGGAAAAAATATATATTTTAAGACATATTAGAAAACATAATAAGGTACACAACGATATGTATACTGTAATTGCCTTTGTGAATATAATTTTTAAATTCAATATAAATGATGCATATAAATTTTTGGAAAGGGTCTAAGTGGAGAATGATAAAAGATTCCATATTTCATTTTATATATTTGTTTACTTATTATGTATTTATTTGTTTACTTTTTTCAATTGAGGTTACCTGAAAGATGATTTTGATGGTCTTTTTATTTGTTATCATTGTGCTTCTCTGTTTTTATTGAAAGTGTTTACCCTTTATATAAAAAAATCAATAATACAAGGAAAAGTAAGAAAAGGGTATTTAATAAATATAGCTGAAAATTTTTAACAATTGAAGAAAATTAATGTAAGCCTTACTTCATTGAACAAATGACCTCAATGTACACATTCAGTAACTCCAGAAGGATCGAAGACCATGTAGAAACCAACTGAAATGTACTTGCATTGTGACATTCTTTTGAGTTAATAAAGCTGTTCTAATTATCATAACCTGCATGTCTATGTCCATAGGAAGAACTGTACTTTTGCCAGCCTCTGTATATTATGAGGAATATTTATAGAATGATGAAAGAAATATAACTAAGGAATATTAGGGTTTAACAGAAATGACAAAATTAACCCTTCAAAATTTAGCACAAAAGGAATAAAGAATTTGTTGAGAATATAACAAAAAAATAATCCCCCATCAATATGTCTTGCAATATATTAGGAACACTAAAAATATATAGCTTAGTGAAAAATAAAAATCTAAAATCACTTGCTAGAATCAGAGAATTCAAACGGTGAGGTGTTAAAACTGGAAATAGATATACACCATTAAAGCCAGTGTTGGATGTCTGGGATACCAGGACATACCCTAACATTTAAGCGATTGCAGGAAGCCCACTTCCAGCAAACCTGAGTTAAGAGGGACAATCAGACTTTTAAAATGAAAATTAAAAAGAAAGAAATACCCCGGTCCAGTTAGATGGCATGGAAGTAGGTTTCCTAAAGTGGATCAGAGGTGGAAGAAAAGTCACTGGAGAAAAACCAGGTGTTAATTCCACTGTAAAAACCTGACTCTCAGGAGACATTAATATGGAAACTGAACTAGAATCAATATAACCCACTGGACGATAGCAAAATTAAAAACAAAATCTGCCCATAGGAATGCCCTCAGGGAACTTGTCACACTCCTGGAGAAGACAACACACGATGAAGATAAACTCACTGAGGAAAACACATACTAAATCATACCAATCAAAGAAGAGTGTCCATAAAAAGAAAAATCAACTGTATGTAAACACTGTTAATTTAGTTAATTAGGTATTAGTGAGGACATTTGAGGATCAAGACCAGAATCTATAATGTATGTAATATTTGTTTCAGTAAAGATTCCAAGAGGACAACATTAAAGGAAGAAACAATGTAAGAAAAAATAACTATGATTCTGGTGAATGAATAGGCAGACTCCAAACATATAATTTACAGAAAAATAAAATACAATTAGAAATAAATAAAAATGTTCAAATTAAATGTAATAAAAAACATGAGACAAAGTAATGAGTAGTCTTTTTCACAAATCTAACCAACAAAATATTTTAACCAGTGCTTGCAACAATAAACTGTAAGAATCACTTGCATAATTCTTTATATGAGGTTAAATGCTACTGTACCTCTAAATAGGATTTTGACAATGTATTTCTTAATCCCTATAGGACAACCTGCTATGTGAAAATTATAATAAATATGAAATGTACTGTAATATCAAATGTATTCATAGTAATATGATGTATAGAAAAATATATTATCATATGGAGATGAATGATATAAACAGAAGTATATATCTCTGGTAGATTGTTGTTTGGATTCTAAAAAGTAATGTTTACAAATACATAGTAATGCCTAGTACTAGTCAAATGCCTGGTACATAATTATTCAAAAATATTTCTTGGCCCTGGCTGGTGGCTCAGTGGATAGAATGTGGGCCCAGTATATGGACATCCTGGGATCAATTCCCTGTCAGGAAACCCAGGAAAAGCAACCATCAGCTTTTCCCTTCTTCCTCTCCCCCTTCTGTCCCTCTTTCCCTCCAACAGCAGTGGCTCGATTGGTTAGTCCCAGGCACTGATAATTCAGTTGGACCAAATGTGTCAGCTTCAGACGCTAACAATAGGATGCTAAAAATAGCTTGGTACATAAGCATCCGTCCAAGATGAGGTTGCCACGGGGATTCCAGTCAGGGTGAGTGCAGGAGTCTGTCTCACTATATCCCTTCTTCTCACTTGAAAAAACAATATATAGTCTTTAATATATGAATAGCTGCAAGAATGGTTGCATCAATTGAAGAAAAAAATATTGTTTATAATATATTACATATTGTATATTATTAATATTTACTATATAATATATATTATTTATTAATATAATTATATATACATTTAACATTGACCATTATTATTAAATAAATGTTATATATATGAATATGTAATCAGCAGAACTGATTTCTCCCATAATCATTTCCAATATCATTATATATCACATCTCAGTAAATGGCATGATCATGCATCCATTGGGTCAAACCCGAAGTCTGGAGGTCATTGCTAATTTCTTATTTCCCTGAATTCCCTAAAGCCAATCTATTAGGAAGATCCAGTGACTCCATCTTCTATATGGATTACAAATGCATCCATTACCGATCATAACCATTACTGTCACCATATTCCAAACCCATTACTTTTACCTAAAATTCAATAGTCCATTAACTCTCCCCATATCCACATCCATTCACTGGATTTTATTAGTTTCATGATGCAGATCAGATTAACTTATTCTCTTACTCAAACTCACAAGCACCTTCTCATTACCATCATAAAATTTAGACCTTACATGGTTCACTGGACTGCTCATAATCTGCTCTCTTGCCATCACTTAGATAATATTTTTTTATTCTTACCTCAGATAAATAAACTCTATGTACTTGTTCATCATTTATTTTTCTCTAATAAAAGCTTTCTTTTGCTTTAGGGTCTTGGAAGCATTTCCATCTACATACCTTGGCCAGAGATTAATAATTCCCACCCCAAGATTCACGCTTTAGAATACCCTGCAGATCACAAACTGCGACACAAAGTGCGTATATTTTTTTCTTATTGAATTACATGAGCTTTTTTTTTAACTTATTGAAAATTTAGTAACTCAATAAGCACATGGGAATTGTGGGAAGATGGTCATTCCAAAGGTGACCTAGATCTTTATGATACCAAAAGGTAGAAGTGTGAGAAAGCAAAAATGAGTGAAGGTACGTGTGGTTGTGTGTGTGTTTGCGCACGCGCGTGTGTGCACATGCATGCGTATGCGCATATGGACTTGTGGGAATATGAGTAAATCTTTGTGATTGGGTGTGATTGAGAATGTGTGAAAGGCTTGTGGGTGCATGCAGGTAAGTATGAGAGTGAGTGAATGTGGTTGCATATGGATTTGTGTGAGAGTGTATGGCTCAATATGGATGAGAGTGTGCATGACTGTGTGTGATGGTGTGTGAGGGTTCACAGGAGGCATAGCAGGAAGGAGAAAATCACAGCTTCTGAACTGGTAAGCCAGAAAAGAAAGGAAACTCTGATTTCAGTTTGGCTCCCTCAATCCCTGAAGTGGGTTACAGCAACTATTAGTCCCTCAGCTCTGCTTGGAAATCTTAAGCAGAAAAAATGAGACATGGAGAAGCTTGATGAGGAGCCTGACAGGATTGTCCCATGTTGGGTTCAAGAGCTTTCTGTCCTTGGTTCTAGCAAATCCAGGCCACCCTCAGGCTCTAACTAATTTGAGGTCAGACTACATGTGGGTGGAAGTCATGCTAGGTCAGCTTGTGTTCAAATTATGAACAATGAAAGAGATGGTATGTAGAGCCACACTTAAAGTCTTGTATCAGCTTCCTGGCATGTGAAGGAGGGGTCTGTGTGGATGTCCTCAGTCTCACTGTTCCTTGGAGATGGTCTCCCATGTCATCACATCTCCACTGAAGTGTTACTTTTTTGTTTTTTGTGAGAGAGACAGAGAGAGGGACAGATAGGGACAGACAGACAGGAAGGGAGAGATATGAGAAGCATCAATTCTCTGTTGTGGCACCTTAGTTGTTCATTGATTGTTTTTTCTTATATGTGCATTGATGGGGGGGGTGGCTACCATAGACTGAGTAACCCCTTGCTCAAGAGAGCTGCCTTGGACTCAAGCTAGTGAGCTTTGCTCAAACCAGATGAGCCCACACTCAAGCTAGAGACCTCGGGGTTTTGAACCTGGGCCTTCAACATCCCAGTCTGATACTCTATCCACTGCGCCACTGCCTCGTTACGTTCAAATGCTACTTCTTATGATCAGCTTCATGATGAAACCATCTGAGTACTAACCCCATTTTCTCTATCACCCTGTTTAACATTTCTTTCAGTCACTCCTATCTGACATCATTTTACCATTTTTTTTTATTAGGAATTCACTTTCTCTCTTGCCCTAGAAATATGAGCTCAATGAGGGGAAGAACTTGATGCCTTTTTTTTACTTCATATCATCATTGGGTAGAACAGTATTGGCACATTGTAGTTGCTCAATTAATACTGTTTGAAAAAGATGAAACTATGGATATAACATCTAAATGCATCTACTATCTAATATAATCTCTAATGACTAAATATAACTTGTATTTGTAACTTTTTCTCCCATCTCTGCAATCTTTTCAGTCAAAGACTACCAGATCCACCTTTATAAATTATTCATGTGATTATGATTCCTTTACCCCAGAACAACCTCAGTAATTTTATTTTATTTGTTTTGCTTTTGTTTAGTATGGTTTGTAATGCTTTGAGTGAAAATTTGCTCTTCTTAGTCACATGTTCTAGTACTCCAAAAATATTGATTAGAATTAACATTAGTCTTCAAATTGAAATGGCTTTGCTTTTCATCAATGAATTGAGACTCAATACCTCAACAGTTGACACTACTCTCAAGTAACTACAGATCTCACAGAGAGATGATCTGTGGTTTGTCTGAACAGCCGGAAAATATACATTTATGCCACATTCATTGAGTTATAATAAGTGATACCTAAAAGCCATTTAGCAAATTAGATCTTTGCAATTTTGTAATCATATAATTATACTTTCACAGAGAGAGTACTCAATATGTTGATAGCTCACCAACTAACCTTTAAATTTCTGATTTTAAAGACTCATGACAGTTATTAACTTCATAATCACATATATCATTCTAAATTATATATTTAGCATTCTAAATTATATATCTAATAGTGAGACTTTCACATATTCTCTTGTTAAACCATCTAATACAGTTAAATATGTGAAATACGTTTAGGCTTCAATTTGCAGATAATTCATACTCCAACAGTAACCTTCAGTATTTGGAAAGCAGCGTAAGAAATCCCCAATTGTTATCATTAATTGATGACATAATTCAACCACCTTCTTCATGGAAACAGAGTCTACTTCACTTTTATTAAAATATTTATTAAGAACATTTTGTATTCCAAATGCTCAATGATTTTGTTTAAATACCTATGCTGTCTTCAGTACTATGTGTATAGATTTAAAAATATAAAACTTTTTAATATCTATTCCTTTTTCTTTAATGTAAAATATATAGTAAAACATTGTATCCAAGAGATATATAAGTAGATACAGCTATCGGTATGTGGACATACACATATATGATAGTTTTGTTTTATATATAAATATATACGCTCTAATGTTCTCTCTAAAATAGTGAAATATTTATAACATATGATATATTGAGAATAATTAAAAATTCTTCATATAATACTTAATTATCTTTTTTTTTTCATATGTCTACATTTTTTGTAACTGTTAACATTACTGATATAACTTTTAGTAAAGTACAGTTGCCCAAACTTGCCTGAGGATTAAGGTTACCTGGAGTTCTTAGTAAATGGTCTCATTATTGGGCCTTAACTTTGATCAACAGATTCATAATCTTATAATGGTGAGAACCAGGGAAAACTGTCATTATCAATCAATTAGGTAAACCCATTATTCCTAAATGGCATGTGACTTTACGGTGCAACTCAAATTATATCTAGCATGAAGTGAAAAGCAAACATATTTTTAGTAGATTATTAAATGTACCCTGTATTAGTTTTCTAGGGCTGCCACAACAAATTATTTTCAACTGAGTGGCTCAAACAATGAAAATAATTTGTCTTACAATCTGGAGGCTCAAAGTTCAAGATCAGGTATCTGCAGGTTTGGTTCCTTCTGAGGGCTGTGAAGGATCTGTTCCAGGCTCCTGCCCTTGACCTATATGTGTGTATGTTTTATCCTTTATGTCTTTTTATATCTTCCCTCTATGCATGACTATATCCAAATGTTCTCTTCTTATAAGGGCACAAGCCATGTTAGATCAGGACCTATCCCAGTGACCTCATTTTAACTTGAAATCTCTGTAGAGACCTTTTCTCAAATAAGATCATATTCTAAGGTTGGGACCCTAACATAGAAACTTGGAGGACAGGACACAATTCAACTCATAACAAGTTCAATGACAAATATTTATTTTCCAGTATTATCCATCTATATTTAACTTACTAATTATTAATAGGTATATAATCACTATTCATTTTTTTCTAAACTTTCTTGCTTCTACCGTTATGAAAGAATTATATACATGCAGTGTCTGACCATAATCAACTTCAATGAGTTCAGATGCTTTCTAGGTTAGGAAGCATGAAATCCTTAAGGTATAATATCATAGAGAAATTTCTAATTTGTTTCAGCAAAAACTTCAGAGTGGAGGTAATTCCTCAAACCCTGCAGCAATTCTCCTTTCCCACTTGACATAAATAACTGAGAAGTAAGCTTGCATGTCTTTTTTTTCCTTAAGAAAAGAGGGTAAAAACTGCTGGGTTAATCCAGGCAGAGGTGAAGAGATCAAAGACAGGGTACAGGCTCCTGGCACAGAATCTTTTGTCACAATGAAAAATTAATGAGCACCCAAGAACATAATCTGGTGCTTCTGTGAGCATCCAACACCCACATGCTGTAGGATACAGATCTCAAGTTGTGAAAGAATTCTTATTTTATAAGCAAACACCTTGAGAATCCAGGTATTAGATTCTGAAGTTTTGATATTATATTATATTATTGACTTAAAAAATCATGGATTTTGAAGGTTATAGGAAACTACCGTTTTCTTAAACTAGATCCACTTTTATTACTGATACTTTGACATGTTTACCTTTGTCTCCCTTATTTTTCTATTTTGTGCTTAATTGATACAATTCTTTCCATTTTTAAGATCTTATAATGGATCTCAGATTATTTGGATATAATAATTTGAGATATAATATTAAGATATATTTCCATATTTAAGCTATTAAATACAGAGCATTTATGAGCCCTCAGCTTTCTTGTTCTCTTGTCCATCTGTCATAACTTCACAGGCAAAACCCTAATTTTTATTTTATTCAAAACCCCTGTCCTGGCCACTTTGAACAATGCTGCAATGAACATGGGGCTGCATGTGTCTTTACGTATCAATGTTTCTGAGTTTTTGGGGTATATACCCAGTAGAGGGATTGCTGGGTCATAAGGTAGTTCTATTTTCAGTTTTTTGAGGAACCACTATACTTTCTTCCATAATGGTTGTACTACTTTACATTCCCACCAACAGTGGATGAGGGTTCCTTTTTCTCCACAGCCTCTCCAACATTTGCTATTACCTGTCTTGTTAATAATAGCTAATCTAACAGGTGTGAGGTGGTATCTCATTGCAGTTTTGATTTGCATTTCTCTAATAACTAATGAAGATGAGCATCTTTTCATATATCTGTTGGCCATTTGTACTGTTACTCTTTATCTATATCTGAACAACTAAATTTTATTGGAGAAAAACTCACAATCACAGGAACATTTCTTACTTTAAATTCATCTCCCTGAAGCAGGAGAGACATCTATACCATTTCTCTCTCAAATTTCTAATGCTTTCTTTGTCTTCTCACCTGGTGGCCTTTTTGTTTATTTTCTACAATATAGGAAGTATTCTAAACACATATTGCACATATTTTCCCAACACCCATCTACAAACTCCCTGCATGTGTATATGTATGTGTATTTCTCTACCTTGCATTTTATTAAAATGAAAGACAATATCATGCTCTTCTCTAAACTCGACAACTGCCTCTCCCTCCTTTTGTGCATGGGATCTTATAGCTTCTATCTTACTCACATAATCTACTCTTATAAGCATCTTTCATATTTGTGTCATCATTATTTTAATTAGTTCCTACTGAATCACTACCAGATATATAAAAATATTCTGTAATACTATATATAGTTTATCTTAAAAAAACAAAATACTTTCTTGATCCCACAGTCCTCTTCACATACAAAGCTTTGTTTGCTCCAATTTTATTAAAACTCTTATGGAAAAACAAATCTTTATCTTCTCTCTTGAATCCTCTTTAGTTATTTTCTTTGGACCAAATTTCAAATAGTATTTTATCATCATTCCTTCAGGTCAGGGTCTATTTAAGGTTACCAATGACTTCTATCCTATCAGGTCTCGGGGATGACCTTGCTCCAATAGCACCATATGAAAAAATTAATCCTACTTTATTTTCTAAACTGTTTTTTAAATTTTTATTTTGAGAGAGAGAGACAGACAGACAGACAGGGGCAGACAGGAAGGGAGAGAGATGAGAAGCATCAACTTGTAGTTGTAGCACTTTAGTATTTCATTGATTGTTTTCTCATATGTGCCTCGACCCAGGGACTTCAGATAAACCAGTGACCCCTTCCTCAAGCTAGTGGCCTTGGGCTCAAGCCAGTGACCTTGGGTTACAAGCTAGTGGCCTTGGGCTCAAGCCAGTGATCATGGGGTCATGTCTATGATCCCATGCTCAAGCCAGTGACCCCATGCTCAAGCTGGTGAGCCTGCACACAAGTTGGTGACTTCGGGGTTTCAAACCTGGTTCTTCAGTGTCCCAGGTTTATGCTATATGCACTGTGCCACCACCTGTTCAGTCTTAAAATTATTTTTACATTCATTTGAGGGGGTGGTGAGAAGGCAGAGAGAAAGGGAAGCGTCATCTCATTGTTCCACTTAGCTGTGCACTCATTGATTGCTTCTCATACCTCCCATGGTGGAAGATCAAGCAGCCTGAATGCTGCTTTATGCACTACCACCCAGCCAGGGCCTGAAGTGCCTTCTTTATTTAGTTTCCAGAGCATCACTCTCAGGAGCCTCACTCTCTTGAGTTTCTCAGCTTTATAGATCTTCTTATATTGTTTTATTTTTCTGGATATGATAAAGAAAAAGCATTCTGACCCATTAAAGTGGTAAGAAAAAGTTTATTCAAGACTATAGCAATAGAGGTATTGAAATAGAGGAGAAAGACTGTGTTCAATTCTAAACACAGAAGAGACTATTGGGGACTTGTAGCCAAAGAGCCAAGTAAGGGAGGGCCAATGAATAGAAAATTACTAAAAGGAGACATCAAGGTTAGAGAGATTCCTGCAAAACTGACTTAACAGAAACCTTCTTGAAGTCAGGTCAAAGACATACATCAAAGGTAGAGGATATAAACTTAGTCAGATAGCAAGGGTGTTCAGATACCAAGGATTTGGGTAGTCCCACTTAATTGACTTAACAGGACTTTTGCTAAGACTGGGCTACACAGGCCAAAGACAGAGTCAGAGACTAAAAATAGTTTGGTCAAAGCTAGACTCTATCAAATTCTACTTTTTACCAAGTTGTAAATTTTAAAATATGCAGGATTTAATCTTTGGGCATTTTCTCTTCTCCATCTATACTCATTTTTTAGGGGATTAATCTAAACTATGGTTTTCAAATACCACCTATGGTTTTAATTTTAATTTTTTAAATTTTTTAACCTGCATATTTTCTTTATATTCAGATATGAATATCCAACTGGCTACTAGACAGTCCACTTGGATTACTTACATGAATTTACATCATAACCTTTTCAAAATCTAATCCCTGCTTCCCCCAAACCAGCATCTCTGAGTTCAGTGTTTCTTATCTTACTAAATCACATTAAATTATGGAGTTATCTTTGGTACTTTTCTTTATGCCATTACTATATCCATTCTATCAAGGATTTGTAACTTATTCTTCAAAATACATAGAAAAATTTACCACACCCAGCAATATAATCTAAATTCATAATTCCGTCAATCCCTATGTACATATTAGTAGATTATTACACTAGTGTCCTGCTAAATCCCCCAGTTTACACACTTGTCTTCTGTATTGCATTCTTCATTCAGAAACCAGAGCACCCCTTTTTAAATGAATGTAATATAACATCACTCCTTTGCTCAATGCCTTCTAGTAAGTAACTTTCTATTTTACAAGGACCTTTACAATACAACCCGCTTATTGCCATGACTTTTGAGGTCTTACCTGGTCTGTACCTGGAATTTTCCTCTATCCTAACCTCCTTCTGTATCTTTCCTCCCTTTCTTACTGTTCTCCAGCAACATGACTGATGACCTTTGAACTTTCATGCATACACCTGTGTCCCCCAAAATGATTATTTCTCCTTCCAAATGTCCATTAATTTTGGCTATGACTCATTTCCTCATTGAAGTTAAACCCCTGTTCATATATACATTTTTTTCAAGAAGCTTTCCCAAAGTCTGTATAGAAATGAGCCACATTCTGATCTATCACTTTTTATGCAAATGGCCTGACTTACAGTCTGCATAGCTATTAGCATGTATTAACATACTCTACATTTATTGAGTATTATTTGCCTTCTGCTTCCTACTACAATATAAGTTAAAGTATAAAAGTCATCTTACCTTTTTTTTACTGATATATGACAACCTTTACACATTTGTACTAAGTATTAAATATATATTTAATGAATAAATAAAAGTGCAGGGTGTTCATCTACATCTAATATTTTAATTTTTAAAAGTATGATGATAGAGAAATTATAAAAATTTGGGAGAGAGGACTATAAAATCTTTACCTTATATTAACTGTAAAATTTTGAACAAAAAACTTGAATCTGGTAAAAATGTCCTTTATTAAGAAGAAATTAGTAATGTCCATGTGGATTTTGTTTTTGTCAGTTTCTATGGTTATGAATGATAAGGCTAATATAGTTTAAATTAGTGCATATTTAGTAGAAGTTGGAACTCATGTTTTGTTTTATCAGTTAGAGTCTTTGTCTTTCTCCTTTTCAGTAACATCACTATGTCAAGAAATCAAAATTAATATTTAACCAGAATACATAATAAAAAGCCTATAGATTTGAAGGGGTATAAATATTGATGAAAGATGACTTGACTTGGAGTGGTGAATGCACAATATGATATAGAGATGATGTGTTATAAAGCTGTACATCTGAAACCTATATAATTTTATTAATCAATGTCACCTTAATAAATTAAAAAATAAAAGAACAACAGAAAATGATATTGTTTTAATTATAGACTTCAAAAAAAAAAAAAAGAACGGACCAAACCTTAATCTTTAATAATAAGTGCAATATTGAGAAATCTCAGTTTTAACTGTGGGAGACATTCTCATTCTTTTCAAATTCAATCAAGCGTTCTGCCGCCTCAGTTGAGGACTGACGCTCTAAGGAGGAAGAAAAAGTTCAGGAAAGTTCATCCATTTCTATAGCTTTAATTTTCTTTTTTTGCCTTGATATCTCTCAAATCTCTATCCCTGCACGGGCCTGACTCCTGAACTCCAGTTCTGCATACACAGTTACCAAACCATTGAATCGTTAACATTATTAGACTGAACTCATCGTGTATCACAGTACCTACTCTTTCTTCTCTGTTTTATCCTCAGTAGATGGAGCCCCTCCCCCTAAATTGTCCCAGCCAGAAATCCACCATCATCATCAACCCTTCACTCTCTCACTTCCTCCCCTACATGCAGTCTCCCAGTCAGGACATTCATTCTCTTTGTCACCATTGATCCTAGTTCAGGCTACCATCATCTGTAACTAAGATCATGTATAAGCTTACTAACAGAGCTTTTTGCTTCTAGTCTTACTTCGTTCCAACTATTACCCATATTGTAGCCAAAGAAATTTGAGAAACCAAACCTGATTAGATAATTCTTAATTAAATCATTTCAATGACTGTTCACTGAATTCCAGGTCAAATTCTGCACTAGGACTTAGTAGGTCCACAGGTCTGGGAGAGTTACATTACATTTTGATAGATAACTTGTTAGTAGAGTATGGTGTTCCAAATGCCCATTTAAAAACTAGTTAGCATTATAGAAAAGTAGAAAATTTTAACCCATAATATTTAAATTCTTATTTAATTGTTAACTGAGTGATATAACACCTTGAATTCAATAAGATGTGGCTTAGGTAATAGTGTTTGATGTATTGTAGTTTAATCTTAAAGAATAAATTCAAGGTTTCCAGAAGTCTTCATATCCACTAAAAAGCCTTCCCGAAGCCAAAGAGTAAAAATCATTCAAGAACTCTAGCTGTTCTAGTGGTAATGATGATGATGGTTTGAAAGTTTTCAGAAACCTGAAAGGCTTGAGTCAAAAATAAAAGAGAAAGAGAAAAAATTATGCCCTAAAACATAGTGAATTTGAATAATTGGTCTACTAAAGTGACACAGCTACTAAATGGTGAAGCTACAGAATTAACATCCAGAGCTTATCTTATAATACACAATATTGCCATATAGTTGGGTTTTACAAATAAAGACTTAAGAATGAGTTCTAAGCTATATCACAAAGTTAAAAATAAAGATTTAAAGACATTTTTTATGTATGTTTCTTGAAAATTGGAGAAGTATGCCTGACTTGTAGTGGCGCAGTGGATAAAGCGTTGACCTGGAAATGCTGAGGTCACCAGTTCAAAACCCTGGGCTTGCCTGGTCAAGGCACATATGGGAGTTGATGCTTTCAGCTCCTCCCCCCTTCGGTCTCTCCTCTCTCTCTCTCTCTCTCTCTCTCCCTCTCCTCTCTAAAATGAATAAATAAAAATTAAAAATAATAAAAATTTAAAAAAAATAAAAGAAAAAAAAAAAGAAAATTGGAGAAGTAGGTGATAGTATGGATTACCTGGTTGGAAACTGGAGTGGCTCCCATCAGGTGACAAAGAGAAGACCTTTGCAGCAGGGTCCCAAAGGACAAAGCGAGAATTTCATTTTCAAATAGCTGTGGCAGATAACCAGGACAGACACAGCGGAAGTGTGATATCAGAAGAATCAGCCAAAATGAACTGCAGAAATTAGACTGAGCTGAATAGTGCTCGTCAGGATTGAATGATAAAGAGATAAATTCAATTGAGTTTTGAAGAAGATGCACAATTTAGGGGTCAAATAAATATGGGTAGTGACAGAAAACAAATGATGAGAAATGCCATACGTAACATCAAACCTTATAGTAAATGGACAGTAAAGGAGAATGTTGGGAAAGGAATTAAAATGAGTAGCGTTATGGCAATGAAAAATAACTACTCCTATAGTGGCCGTGTAAATTAGTGGATAACCATGCCAAATTGGCAAGAAAAACCTAAATAGTGTACTGAAACTGAGATGGTGCATAAAACATCAAGTTGTTATGATTATATATAGTAAATATATTAGTATATGGATATGCATCATCACTACAAAGTATTTTCTATTTTCATGTTTTATATATTTATTACCATAGAAAGATTCCAGCAAAGAAGGATTAACTCTGGCATTTGCAAGTCTTAGGCAAAAGTACAAATGAAGAACCACCTACTATATGTCTTATTAGTGAACACAGATGAATCAACTAACAAATCATTAAATGTTTTATTCTTCTACTTTGACAAATGAACCTTTATAGCAGACTGCAAATCCAGGTTAGATAGATGGAATTCCATTTCTACCATTGAGCAGGCCCTGAAAGCAGTCTGTCATGGATTGGTCAATATTGAGGTGTCTAGTAGGCACTTTATTTTGAATTGTGGAACTCATTCCTTCTCGGTGAGAGGCAGAGCCATCAAATATCCTGAACAGGGCAGGGGACCTTCCAACATAAATCTAAAAGTCATATTGTCCAAACAGATGCTTCCAAAATTTTCATAGAATTTTTACTTGAACAATATAATCTAGCATGATTTTTAGCTTTTATATTTATACTATTTTGTGTTATTTGCATTTTCCTCAGGATTATATCAAAATGGGACGTCATGTATTTTAATTTTACAATCTAACACAAGAATAACTCATCTGTCAATAAAAAATTATTTCTGCCTTGGCTGTTTGGCTCAATGGTAGAGTATTGGTGAGGTATGTGGATGTTCCGGGTTTGATCCCAGTCAGAGTGCACAGGAGAAGCTACCATCTACCTCTCTCTTTTCTCTCTCCCTCTCTCCCCCTTCTGTGGCCATGGCTTGATTGGTTCAAGTGCATCACCCAGGCACTGATGATGGCTCCATGGAGACTCTGCCTCAGGCACTAAAAATAGCCTAGTTACAAGTATGGCTCCAGATGGGCAGAGCATCATCCTCAGATGCAGGTGGCCCAGTGGATCCTGGTCAGGGTGCATACGAGAGTCTGTCTATCTTTCCTCCTCTCACTTGGGAAAGAAGAATAAATAAATAAATAAATAAATAAATAAATACACACATACATACATATATATATTCTAACAACCTTTGCAGATCAGTAATTTATACATTTTAAGTAAAAAAGATGAGAATATTATGAGAATATTTAACAGGTTGAGTAGAAATAAAAAAGGTTGACTACATAAATACAAGTATAATTTCAATATAGAGGATGCAAAATAATGCTGTATTTAAAATTAAAAATATAGTTTCAACTTGATATTCAATCAAGATCGGTCAAACTGAAATGCAGGTGAGATTAAATCTGTTTTTGTTATATTAAAAAAAAAAACATAAATATTGCACAGTGAAGAGTCACTGGAGATCTTTCCCTTAAACTTTTCCATTCATTTTTTCCCAAACCTCTTTGTTCTAAAACTAAGAAATTGCATTTTAATCTTTAAAGTTATATATTATAGTTGAAAAAATATTGAGAAATAAAATATTTGCCAAGAAACATTATATTCTAAATGTAAATTTTAGATTACTTTTAAATAATCATCTGTATTAGCTGTGATTTACCTGAGCTAGCAAAAATACATTTTATAAATCACTCGCAGGATTTCTGAGATTATTTTTTTAGTCATTAACATATTAATAAAAATGGTAATGAAAAAACTGTTTTTCATCTAAATGTTAAATCACTAGCTTTACGTTTTATGACGAACTTAATCATTCACCTGGATAATTTCAAATTAGGTTTCCTTTTATATAACCATTATACTTATCTATTTTTATAGACATTTGAGGAAAATAAAGTATGCATTTAGTGGTCTATTGATGGTCTATTTAGGCTGTTTGGAAATTATGCTTATTTTTTTACAGCATTGTTAATTTCCCTATGATTCTGAATCCATAATGAACAAAATACATGCAAATCAGAACACTATAAATTATAATTTTTATCAAAATAATATGATTTGGATAGTCTAATGACATTGAAATTTGAGTTGAGGTTGAAAGTTAAGTAAGATCACAGTATTTATTCAATGGAGTATTTTATAGTGCAATTAATGTGGTTTCAAGAAATAATCCAGTTAAACATGAAATTTATATTTTAAAAATATATGGGTTTCACACATTTTGTAAAGTAATCTATTGGGGCTCTTCTCATCTTCCTCCCAAATTTAATGAGTCAGTAACAGTTATTGGTATCTGTGAAATTTATCTCAACCACACCCTCACCCTTTCAGCTACCTTTTTTATTTCTTAACCACACTTAATATCATTGCAAGTGATGAAATTAAATTGAACAGATGCATATTCTGTCATGTGAGGTGTAATCAGCATTTTAATTGTATAAAATAAAATATCACTCTCCTACTTGATTAGTTCAGTTGGTTAGAGCATTGTCCCAAAATACCGATGTTGTGGTTTGATTCTCAATCAGGGCACATACAGGAAGCAACCAATGAATGCATAACTAAGTGGAACAACAAATCAATGTTTCTCTCTCTCTTCCTCTCTCTGTCTCTCTGAAATCAGTCAATAGAAAAATAAAATAAAATATTACTCAACATGTTATTAATATACTGAAGTAAGTATATTTAAATTTTAATTCATAGATATATCTTCAACTTTCTTTATTAAAACATTTACAGTATTTATCTAGTGCTCCCTACATTATTTACATTGTACTAGACATTTGGAATTTTATTTTATTTTTTTATTATTATATTTTTTTGTGACAGAGACAGAGAGAGGGATAGATAGGGACAGACAGACTGAAAGGGAGAGAGATTAGAAACATCAGTTCTTCGTTGCAGCACCTTAGTTTCTCATTGATTGTTTTCTCATATGTGCCTTGACTGGGGGGCTACAGCAGACTGAGTAACCCCTTGCTCAAGTCAGTGACCTTGAGTCCAAGCTGAATTTTGCTCAAACCAGATGAGCCCACGCTCAAGCTGGCGACCTCAGGATCTCGAACCTTGGTCCTCCACATCCCAGTCTGATGCTTTATCCACTGTACCACTGCCCAGTCAGGCTGGACATTTGGAATTTTAAAATGTATTATAAATTATTTAATGTCTGGTTTCAAGTATCTTCCAAACTAAAGAGTCCCAATGAAATAATAATTTACCTATTTTTATAATTTAGGAAGGTGATAGCCACATAGTAGAAAAGTCACCATACTGAGGTGGATTGAGGTGGTTTATTAAAAATCTGTCCCAAAACCCAGCAGGAGGTCTTCCTCAAAAACTTGAGAAGCACTAGGCTTGATCCACCATCTTACTTCTGACACACACATATACAAACATGTACATACAAACACAGTAATTCAAGGGAGTTATAATGCTGTTTGACCACCCTCACAATGGTCCAGTATAAAGCAAAACAATCTTCACAACAAAATAACAACAACCAACAAAAATGTTAGAAAACCTCAAGAGCGGCAAAGACTCTTACTGTTTTAATTCTTTTTTCTGCAATGGTTACAATAAATGATAATGTAATAGCAATACAGTAAAAGTTTCACATCTTAAGTCTTATCCACACACCCACTCAGTTGAGAAAAATTAGCTCACTGAGAAGGGGAAAAATGAGTTTATCTTTCCACTATCATTTGTGTCTCCTGGCATTTCCTAAATTAGATAACTTTAAAATAAGATCATTTTAACCATGGAAGACATTTTTAATCCCAGTTGTGGATTGAGTTATATTATGCACCAAAAAAGTTTCACTATTTCTTCATAATATGTTCCTGATGAAGGAACAATCTGGATTCAAGTGAAAATTTCTTTGAAAATTATAAAGTAAAACTGAAATTTTCATTGTTATTTGTACATTAAACACTCAAGTTGCAAAATAATTTTTAATTAATGTTGTTAAGAAACAACCTAAAGCAATCTAGTAAACAACTGTTAGCCACTAAAAATATTAATGATATCTAAAAGGAAAGTGCATGCTCAAATAGCGAAGTGTAAGTTTACCTACCTCTGTCAAGGTATTCAAACACACTGTAAATGATTTTAGGAGCAAATATAATAGAATGGGGCATTGACTTCTGTTATCTAAGCCTAAAAGATGTACTCTACTTCAAATACTAACTTCCAGAAAAATAATATTGATAAGAAAATGAAAGCATCATTTATTATGATTTTAAAATCACAAATACTAATATAATTAAATTGTGTATATCATAAATTGTATATGGGTGTTATTTGTTGTACTTTTCCTGAAAATGCTAATGCACTGACACTATCATGTAGTTAATTTCAAAAGGTCTTTCCTACTGTGATTGAAGAATGAAAATGGAGGAAAAGGCTTTCTGTCTGCTCTTTATCATAGAGAATGGTAATATAAATCTCATTAATTTATAATATTTCAAAGTATTCTAGCATGTTTATGTTTTATATTCTTTTTATACATTGAGTGATTTAAAGATAATTAACAATATACATGAAAAGGACTGAACAATAAACAATAGGTAACATATTTTAAACATCAGCATCTATGGAAGCATGTGTGCTTGATATTCCTGAAGGTGCTTGCAGTGAATGTTTTTTTTTTCCAGCTAAACTTCTGAATGTTGGTTTTAAACATAATCTTCACAACCTGCCTCTGATTTATATTGCCTATTATTATTATTATTATTATTATTATTATTATTTTTCTGAAGCTGGAAATGGGGAGAGACAGACAGACTCCCGCATGCGCCCGACCGGGATCCACCCGGCCCGCCCACCAGGGGCGACGCTCTGCCCACAGGGGGCGATGCTCTGCCCCTCCGGGGCATCGCTCTGTTGCGACCAGAGCCACTCTAGCGCCTGGGGCAGAGGACAAGGAGCCATCCCCAGCGCCCGGGCCATCTTTGCTCCAATGGAGCCTCGGCTGCGGGAGGGGAAGAGAGAGACAGAGAGGAAGGAGAGGGGGAGGGTGGAGAAGCAGATAGGTGCTTCTCCTGTGTGCCTTGGCCGGGAATCAAATCCCAGACTCTTGCACGCCAGGCCAACGCTCTACCACTGAGCCAACTGGCCAGGGCCTTGCCTATTATTTTAATGATTGATTTGCCATCCTCCACCACCCCTACTCATTTTTAGTAGAGAAATCGCTTTATGGTTGACTCTTAAACAACATTGGGTTGGACTGCGGGAGTTCCCTTATAAGCAAGTATGTCTCAATAAATATCTCTCCTGTTTTTGATCTGCCTTTGGGAGTCAGAAAATGTGCAGGGAAGACTGTAATTATTTACTACTTTCCAAAATGAAAGCTTTCTTTGACTCAGTTACTTATTGATATACTTAGTCTCTCTCCCATAATGCAGTTAAAAAGAAATGTGCCTGCTTTAATCTTTGTATCTTAATTTCTTGAATAGTTTCAGGTAGATTATAGGGAATGTTTGCTCAGCATGTTGTAATCCACTCAACCAACCAACCAAACAAAAGAGCATTTATTAATCTGCTACTAATTGCCTAGGACTGTGCTAATTACTTCATAAAATAGTAAGCAAAAGGCTTATGGTTTATGAGCTAATGAGGGTAACTGTTCAGTGGGAAAGGTGGGCACCAAAGCAAGGAAGGCACAAATAATACAGCACATGCTAGGGAAAGAATGTCCACGGTGAACTCATGTAAAGAACAGTCTCTCCGAGGAAAGAAATGCGCAGGGTGACAGAAAGCCCATCATTTTTATTTTTCACCTAAACTAATACCCTGAATAGAAACTTTCTGATTTTACATTAAAGGTTATTGGGTTAATTCTAAACATTTAACATACCATAAATAGTTATCTATTTGTTGAAAAGTCAAAAATGAAATACATCTCATATAAAAAATTAAAATCACATTTCTATAAAAATTTAATAATTCACTCTATATGTCATAGATTTATATCTGAAATGAGAATGATTTGGTTTTAATTTTATTTTAGCTTTAAAAAATTATTATTGAATTTATTGGAGTGACATTGGTTACTAAAATTATACAGGTTTCAGGTGCACAATTCTACATCATCTGTATGTTGCATTGGGTGTTGACCACCCCAAGTCAAGTCTCCCTCCATCACCACGTATCCCCCCTCTACCTGCCTCCACCTCTCTCTTGTCCCTCCTGCAATCCCCACAAGGCTCTGTCCATAAGTGTTTTTTCTTTTGTACAACCATTCATCTTGTACACCCAGACCCTGACACCCATCCCCTCTGACAGCTGTCAGTCCTTTCTTTGTATCTCTAAAATATGTCAAAGACTGATATCTGAATGAGTGTGGAGGTTTGTTTTCCATTTTTAATTTGTGTGGTTTTTATGTGTGTTTACTGACATTCATGTAATGAAAAAAATAGCTAAAATATGTTCATTATGCAAAACCAAAACAAAACCATAGACAAGCATGTTAAACTTTATCTTTCGTGACTTTCTTGAAGAGCTTCAAAAAAATTGCTAAGTCTTTTATAATTTTATTTTTGAGTAGCTGAAATTAAAAATCTTAGCCTTTTTTAAAAAATAAGTTAGCTCATTTATTCTATCAGTTAAGGTGATGTTTTAAAAAACTTAGAATTTGGAGCAAATTGTGCACAAACTGTATTTTCTTAGTTTTTGTTCACATAGGCAGATCATTTACACAAATTATATCTAAGAAACTGTATAGTTCAAAATGATCTTGCTGCTATTTTAATGACATCAACTTTTCTTTAAGGCCTGGCCAGATAGCTCAGCATAGTCCTGAAGTACAGAGGCTGTCAGGTTTGATTCCTGGTCAGGGAGCATACAGGAGCAGATTGATATTCCTGCCTCTCGATCTCCCTTCCTCTCTCTCTAAAATCAATAAATAAAAATTTAAAAAATTATTTTGGTAAAAATAGGGCATTTTTATTTTTCACTAGACAATTGCACTAAGTACCTTTAAATTCACTAAGTATAATCACAAAGTACATTAAAAGTAAACTTTTGGATTCAACTTTATCAGTTATACCTAAAGTGCACAAGCTGAAAGCTAACAAAGTAAGAAAACTTTTCCTGAAATACTAGTTTCAGAGGGGCTCCTGATCACTAGGATTTCTTTGGTCTTCCATTGGGTATGCCCACATGCCAAAGAAATGAGCCCTGAGAATCATGGCAAAGATCTGAGGTCCTTTATATTTCTTTTTTCTAATTGCAAAATACCTATTTTCAAAATGGATGCCATGTAATTAATATTTTTCTCAGAAATGATCATTTATGTCATATTTCCTTCAGATTCTTTATTAAGTCAATATAAATTATTATTTAATCTTTGTTGGTTACTTATTATTAAAAGAATTAAAGCTGTTTTAATTTGTAGGTAACATCACTTGGTATTTTATATGTTCATATTTGGCCATTGTTTTTGCCTATTTAAATTTACTAATGCTATAATTGAAATAATAAAATAAGTGACCAGTGAATTCCATGCAAATTTCATAAACAACAAATACCTATAAAACCTTGAGGTCTATTGGGACAGTGACTTCTTGAGGAAAGAACACATGAAAGGTGAAATGATAGAACATAACTAAGAGTAGTAACTTTCCAGATGTGCGTCAGACTTTCATATCATGTATGAGAATACCAACGTCTGAAAGAACTAGGCATCCTGATCACCCTCTAGAGAACTTCCTCACGCATTTCATGAAAAGAACATATTCTTTTGACGAAACCAGTGTCTGTAAAGTACCTTATCTCAAGCATCCTTGGTATGTTAGCTGATAATATCCTCTCTTAACTCTACCTTATTTAGATTTATGGTCCAAAAACATCTCCATTTTAACTCCAAAAGCATTATGCTTCTCTACATGGCTTCATGTGGAAAAAAACTGGTAAAAACCAGAGGAAAACATTATTGAAAGCAAACCAAATGTTTCAAATGTATTCCTTACATAATTTAATCCATTTCTTCTTTCTCAATCATCTGTAACAAACTAATTTTCCAGATTCCATAAGATATTTTTAATAAAGCACAATTTAGGCAACATTTTAGCCTATTATTATTAAAGTTTAATTTTATCAGCATGAGAAACTTTTAAAATTTGTTCCTTATCAAGCTATTAAAATGCATTCCTCTGAATATTCTTTGATTTATTCCCTGTCATATGGTAAGCTTATACAGCATCATCTAATTTCTACCATGATGATAAATATGATTGTGTCAGAGATTTTTCCCAACAAATATCATTCACCTTGGAAGATGATATATGTCTATCATAAAATGTCCAAACTGATGCAGTCAATTTATCCATATGGCCATTGTGTTCTTTCCATAATGGACACCCTCTGACAATTTAATGCTTCATTTGCTTCGCTGGTACGTCATTCCACTATCTTTAAAAATTATCTAGTGATTTTCAGAGGTTTATAAGAAGACACTTATATATATCTCATGTCCAAATATGACCCATTTTCTTCTTTGTTCTTGTAAAGGTATAAACTTAAAAAAAATAATTATTGTCTAGTTTTCCGTTTATAAAAAATTGCATAGAGTAAGGTTTTACATTCTTCAAGAGTCTTTGAATATGTAGATTAAAATATTTAAAGAATACTAAAGGAGGTAAAATTTTACCATATTTGAAAAGATATAATGAAAGTTTTCTTTTTGTAAAGATGTTCAGTTTAATGTACTTCTTTTAGGTGCTATTTAAATGAAGGTACATAACATAAATATTGCTTGACTGTATAAAAATTCAATAGTTTTTACAGAACGCTTTATAGAGTATTATTTACAGAATACTTTTGTTACTCTGTAAGTCCTTTTATAAAAACTTTGCTTTCCTCCTTTAATATTATTATTATTGTTATTATTATTATTGACTTTAGAGAGAGAGGACAGGAGAGAGAAAGAGACAGAAGCATCAATCTGTTTTTGATGTGCTCTGACCAGTAATCAAACTGGCAACTTCTGTGCATCAGGATGATGCTCTAACCAACTGAGCTATCTGGCCAGGGCCCTCCTTTATTATTATACTTCTTTCCTTTTACACATTTTGTTGAGAAATTATATTGATTAAATTAAATGTAGGCTACTATTTTTATAGTTTATCTTTCATTTTCTTTCCAGGTATCTTTTTTTCTTTTAACTTTTTATTTATTTATTTATTTACTTACTTATTTATTTATTGCATTGACTTAGATTCTAGTGTTGCCCTGAAAGCATCCCCTCTCCCTCATATTCCCCTCAACATCTTCCTTTCCACCCTTTCAACAGCTCCCTCCCCCCTTCCCTTCAGGTTTAGTTCCATTCTTCAGTTCACATTGTTCCTTAGATTCCTCAAATGAGTGAGGTCATATGATGTTTTTCTTTCTCTGCCTGGCTTCTTTCACTTAACATAATAGTTTCCAGGTCCATCCATGTTGTTGCAAAAGGTAATATTTCCTTCTTTTTCATGGCCCCATAGTATTCCATTGTGTATATGTACCACAGTTTTTTAATGCACTGTTCACTTCAGATACTTGGGCTGTTTCTAGATCTTCGCAATTATGAACAATGCTGCCATAAACATTGGGGTGCATTTCTTTTTTTGAGTCAGTGATATGGTGTTTTTGGGATATATTCCTATTCAACAATATATCTGATAAGGGGTTTATAACCAAAATTTACAAAGAACTTGTGAAACTCAACACCAGGAAGACAAACAATCCAATCAAAAAATGGGGCCCTGGCCGGTTGGCTCAGCGGTAGAGCGTCGGCCTAGCATGCGGAGGACCCGGGTTCGATTCCCGGCCAGGGCACACAGGAGAAGGGCCCATTTGCTTCTCCACCCCTCCGCCGCGCTTTCCTCTCTGTCTCTCTCGTCCCCTCCCGCAGCCAAGGCTCCATAGGAGCAAAGATGGCCCGGGCGCTGGGGATGGCTCTGTGGCCTCTGCCCCAGGCGCTAGAGTGGCTCTGGTCGCAACATGGCGACGTCCAGGATGGGCAGAGCATCGCCCCCTGGTGGGCAGAGCTTCGCCCCTGGTGGGCGTGCCGGGTGGATCCCGGTCGGGCGCATGCGGGAGTCTGTCTGACTGTCTCTCCCTATTTCCAGCTTCAGAAAAATGAAAAGAAAAAAAAAAATGGGTAAAAGCAATGACTAGACACTTCTCCAAAGACGACATACAGATGACTAGTAGAAAAATGAAAAAAGTTCAAAATTACTAATCATTAGAGAAATGCAAATTAAAACCACAATGAGATACCACCTCAGAGCAGTCAGAATGGCGCTCATTAACAAAACAACACATGATAGGTGCTGGTGAGGATGTGGAGAAAGGGGAACCCTCCTGCACAGCTGGTGGGAATGCAGAATGGTACAACCACTGTGGAAAATAGTATGGAGAACCCTCAAAAAATTAAAAATGAAACTGCCTTTTGACCCAGCCATTCCACTTTTAGGAATATATCCCAAGAACACCATATCACTGACTGAAAAAAAGAAAAGTACCTCATGTTTATGGCAGCATTATTCACAATAGCCAAGATCTGGAAACAGCACAAGTATTTGTCAGTTGACGGGTGGATTAAAAAGCAGTGGTACATATACACAATGGAATACTATGGGGCCATGAAAAGAAGAAAATCTTACCTTTTGTGACAACATGGATGGATCTGGAAACTATTATGTTAAGTGAAATAAGCCAGTCAGAAAAAGAAAAATATCATATGACCTTACTCATTTGAGAAATCCAATGAACAATGTGAACTGAGGAACAGAATTGACACAGAGGAGAGATCAAAGGACCAGAGGGAAAGAGGATAGAGGGAAAGGGGATGATAGGAGGGGATAAGCCTGAAGGGAAGGGGGGAGGGTGTGATGGGGAGGGGGCAAAGGAGATGTTGAGGGGAATACAGGAGAGGGAGGATACATTCAGGGCAATACTAGAATCTATGTAAACAATAAATTAAAATCAATAAAAAGAAAGAATCCTCAAAAAATTAAAAATGGAACTGCCTATTGACCCAGCCATCCTTTTTTCCAGGTATCTGTAGATGTAAGTTTAAAATGTATCTCTAAATAAGATTTTAGCTCAATTTATAAGTTCATTAGGACTCAGGAAAACTTACAACATCTAAGAAATAATTTTATAATTTTCCAGGAAATAGAAGATGACATCTTTCTTACAAAGGAGAAATTAATCACAGCAAATTAATGAAGTGAATACACTTTTCAATTTTTAAAAAAACTTACTCATACATTTGTAATGTTGTCTTAAGAGTGCTTTGATAAGAGGATACAAGGGCACCAAGCATATGCATTCCAAGAGTGGTAATAAAGTTCAAGCACTTGTTTAATCTTGGAAGGTTGCCAGCATAGAGTTGTGACCAGCCGGACAGCAGTATCAGAGTAGGGGGCAGCATGCGATCCACTACCAGCTTCACACAGATCCCATCCTGTGCCTCCCCTTAGCCCCTCCTCATCAAGCCTCTTCGACAGGTGACCTCACCAGATCTGCCATCCAGCTTCTCATGGTCTCCCTCTTCTAACTTAAGGCATCATCTCAAAACCCCTTCTCCTCTGAAACATAGTTCTAGGCAAAGTCCTTAAAATCTCTCCTACACTACTTTCTTCAGGCCCTGTGACATAAATATCCTCACCTACTGACCAATATTGTTTGCTTTTCAGATTTAGAGTTTAGACAAAAAGAAATCTCACTTTGTTATAATTGAAATCAAACAAGTAGAGAAAGGCTTTAATCATAGGTGAAGCAAAAGGATGAGAAGTGGTAACAGTTTTGACTAATAGCTGCTTTTTTCACATCTTTTTTTTTTAGCTTTATAGAGGTATAATTGACATATAAAATTGTAAGATATTTGAAGTGTACATTGTGATAATTTGATATATGTAAACACAGAGGTGGGGCAAAAGTTTACAGCTGTTTGTATCGAAAATAAAGTAATTAATAAGTAATAATACAAGAATAAAGTGTATTTCATGTACTCACAACTGTAAACCTACTTTCACCCTACCCTGTATATATCACCAATTTTTGTATATTCCTTTAGTTTTTAGTCATTGATCCTAGTTTTCTCCTGTGGAGCACAACTAATAATATGTGTTTTCTTCTTAAATATCTGAAGACAACTTTTATGAGTCTCCTCTTTCTTACTATGAATATAATATTGAATTGCCATGTTAATGCACTTAATAATTGCAGAAATTACTTTCTCTTGGGTTTGATTAAATGTGTACTTGTTTATGTCTTTCTTGAAGCTACAGAGTAGTGTCTTTCATGTTTTATATTACCTCCTACAGGCTGTACTGCCCTTATGGTCTTAATACATATTGTGAAAAGATTTCTCCTACCTACTTACTTAAAACATTCTTCACCTCACATGTTTACCTTTTTTATTTCCTTTTAACAAATATGTATTATACAATACAATATTAACAACTATAGTTACCATGATTTACATAAGATCCTCAGACCTTATTCATTTTAGAGCTGAAAGTCTGTACCCTTCAAGTACAGATTTGAAAAGCCTTTCTAAATACCAGGCATAGGAACTGCAGATAATTAAAACACATACCTATCATGAGTTACACAGTGAGGTGATCATTATCTTTAATTTGTGCATTTAGACCTTGAATTTCAGAGAGGTCAGGTAATTATTAGCTATTTTAACCTAACTTTGGTTTCAGACACTTACATGTTTGTGAACATTCTATGAATCCCATTATTTAACATCAAATGCAATGTAAGAAAGATGCATAGATTTTTGATAACACAAAACTTGAAAGAATATTGACATAACAAAGTATACAGTGAAGAACAGGGTAAAAAAAGTCATTGTAAATTATAAATCACCTAAATTGACAATGACTGATAGAAGGAAAAAGTAGCATTGTTCAAAATGAATAATGTAAATTACTGCAATTTTGTTGCAAAATGAAAAAAAATTGAAACTTGAGGACACAGAAAATAACAGATACAAGGAAATACGTTAAATCAATAGTCAAAAAAAGAGAAAATTTTAAAAAGCTGAAGAAAACACTAAAACTAGAAACATCATTGATAAATATTAGAGATAAAAGAAAGTAGATAAAGAAATATCTATTCTTCTTTGGTTAATGGCTAAAAAACAGGCACATATAAAAGACGGTAAAAACTGCCTCCCTTAGGAACACAAAGAGGCAAATTGCTCACACTAACACAGTGTGTGTATGTGAGCATCTAACAGTATATAATATTGGCATGAAATCCTAGACACTAAAGTTTAGTCTTTACCAAATTTATATGCTTGACTAGTACGTAAATCCATCATAAAAATTAATATAACAGACATGTCTTGTAATATAAAATGCCAATTGATTTCAATAACTTATTTTGATACAACATCTATAGCAGTAAAGCATTAATGGTAAAAGTAAAAATCATGTAAAATATTTTAGAATTGGGAATAATATAATCTGAAGTGTGTGTACATTGTAAGAAAAGATGCACCAATGCACTGTTCTGATTTAACATGATTTGACACACCTGATACAGAAGAGTATAGAACCTGACAGCTAAATAAGTTTTCAAACTAAAAACCTGACAATATTCTTTGCTTTTCCTTCATTATTTTAAAATTCTGCAGCAAAAGTTACTTAATCATTTAAATCATAAATGGAAGGCCTCTTATGTCACATATAATATAAAATAAAATAAATATTTAACTAATGCCAATTTACCTTGCCATTATTTCAATGCTTTTATTTTTCCACTGTATTGACTATAAAAACAATGGATATTTAAAAATCACATCTTCTTTTTTTTTTTTTTTTTTTTTTTTTTGGTAAAAGAAATCAAGTAATTGTAGTTGTATAAACTGCCTTTTATTTTCTATCTTCTGATGCTTTGATATTTTGGGTCCTAGCTGACCCTGGGGGGAATACCCCTCACAGAGTTAGCTAATTCCTACACCTAGAAAACTGAGAGGGAGTGACTGTTTCACATGTAAGCCAATGGGTAGAATCCCATACCTACACCCATCTTTTTTATCGGGTTCTTACATTCTGGACCTTTCCACAAGGCCCAGAAGATTAAGGACAGCCCCTATGACTCAATGCCTACTGAAATTATTCAATGTAGCCAATTTTAGACCTGCTTCCTTTACCTCACCCATTACTTCCTGTGAAAATTCCAAGGATTTTCATAGTTGCTCGCTTGCTGCACACATCCCTCTCACTCCGTCTACCTCCTGACCAACCTTGGTGCTTCCTCCTGTGGGAAGCATGGTGGGTCAGGACTTCTGTTTCTAGGGAACTGGGAGTAAAAATTTCTTCCTTAATGACAGTCATTTGCATGTTTGCATGTCTTACCATACTTGATTAAAACAGATCCTGGTTAAACTAAACAGACTCTATTTTAAAACAACATTTATTTTTTGTTTGTTTTTGTTTTTAAATTAAATCTTAAAAAGACATTTTATTTGATAACATTTCATTTGGCCATAAAATAACATTATATTAAATGACCTTTCCAGTATTCACATAATTTTAGTTAAAATTTGGAAAATGAAGCTCTGGTCACAAAAATAATTTCTGATTTAAATTTTCAGTATACATTCTTAAAATCATTAGATATGTAGGCTTTAATTTTACAGTTGCAAATGTAATGTCTTTAGATTTTAGACTACTTCATAATACCTGTGTGCAGTGAAATGTTTTTACTTAAATCTATTTCAAATCCTAATTTTATGTCATTCTTTGAGACTGCCTACTGAGATACAAAAACTATGATTTTAAATTATATTATCACTGAATATAATTACCACAATCATAATGACTGCAACAATAATTATGAATATATTGCTTTTTAAAATTATACCAGAAAAAAAATACTTTAAACCATAATGAATGCCTATTTTTACAGTATTATAATGTTATGCTCATTACTCACAGGAAAAACTTACACTACTAATTTAAGTCACATTTGGCTGTAACAAGAGAAACCGTATATTCTATAAAAATCGGTATTTATCCTCTCACAACATTGCTTAGATTTTTTTCTCTAAGGATTTTCATTGCACTGCTCCAGATTCAAAGCAACTCATTTTGTCTATGTTTTACAGAGTACAGCTTTCTCCTAACGGAACTGAATAGTAACTGGTTTAATCAAACCAAGAAATTCCTGCCTAACAAGATAGCTCATACTAGGATAAAGATCATAAAACAGGAGGGCCAAGAAATAAGAAGTGCTGATAAATACCTACTGCTTATAAGAGAACATTCCACAAAGACAGAAAATCCGTAGGGAGAAAGGAGAAAACAGGATCCTCTGCAGATTTCTCACCTTTGGAACTTCTCTAATCAGCAATCATTAAAAACTGTGGAAGAGCTCCTTTGCCAGCTTTTTCTCTATTAAATATATACACACACTGACATAAACCTCGCAAAACCAATAGCTGCTCTAAGCCAGAATTTCCTCTATGCAAAAATTTATTTTAATAAGAAAAACATAGGAAGGATATAATACTACTCTGTTTGATTACTTAAATTAAAGGTTTATTTATTTTTGTCATGTGTTTAATTGAAAATTAAGTCTAGACAAGTAAGGGAACATTTGGAGTATGTTTGTAGAGCTGAAGAGTAATATCTGATTATTTAATATTTTTGATCATCCTTGTTTCAACTTGAAATACACGCCATCACTATATTATAAATGACATTTGATAATGTCAGTTTTAACAAGATTTAGCAATTTCTCAAAAATTTCACTTAAGCTTTACTTACTTGGTAGTTGTCTTCTCTGGTTTATTAATCTCTTATATATTAACTCTTATGATATTTGCATCTTTTAAACTTCTCTAGCACTAATGCCAACACCAGCTTCCCTCTTGGATTTTATTTTTTTAAGTTTTAAAAACATTTATTGGGGTGACATTGGTTAATAAAATATATAGGTTTTGTATAAAAGTGTGGACAAGTCCTGCCGGGGGTGAGGACGACAGAGACACAAAGACCCGACTCTGGGGACCAGGTTCAGTGACACAGATCCACCTTATTCAGGAAGTAAGCTAGCTTATATACACAGGTTTAGCCTATAGGGTGTTACAGCGTGTTCCTCAAAGCCAATGGCTGAAAAGATCAGGGAGTTGTGTGGTTGGCGCTAAGTCACTTCCTTATAGCAGGCGAGCTTCCTTCCTGGGTATGCCCAGGAGGCTTCCGGTAGCTGGAGTATTCTCACAGCATTGCATCAGCCACAGCTGCTAGAAATGTGCTCTGCACTCCACCCACAACTCCCCCTTCTCTTTTAATTAAGGCCAATTGCACTTGATGAATGACAGCTTGCTGTTGTAGCTTCTGAATGCTACACATTATGCAACAGAACTCTAGTAGAACTAAAAAAAACTATTATACTATATGCTAATAGGTTAGCTGGATTAAACAATGAGGCAAACTTCTGTAATGTTTGCCTAGTTAGGAAATAGAATGGGGGTCTTAAATAGGGGGTTCCCCCTAGGGGTCGGGATGTCATTTTCCTCCCATTGTGTTACAGAGACCTCCTGGGTGCCATTAAACACAGTTCCATTTTGATTCTAAAAAATGGATGTAGGTCCATGCACACCCCATTCCCATAAAGGTCCTAGCATCCAACCATAGAACGGGTGGCTTGCTGTGGGCTGCATATTGCATATGGTCGCAAGGCACATTACACAAATTACAACAACATGACAAATCATAAAATTTCAACAATTATAAAGGTACATTTCACCAGTCTCTGAGCACTTTGCCAAAAGCACAAAATGTCCTCGGCCTTCTTTCTAGCCATGGGAAAAGCTTCCTGGAGCAGGGAAAGGGCCTCTAGCAAAGCTGCCCCCACCTCCATCAGGGTATTTCACATTGTCCAAAATCCGTAAGTCCATCCAACAAAGGAGCCAGTGCTCACTCGGGTCATAGTCCAGGAAATCAGTCCATGCACATGAAGCCTCAGCCACCCCCCTCATCCCTGCTGTCCTGGCAGGTCTTACACTGTCCCAAAGAGGAGCATGTGGCAATGACAGTCAGTATTTCCATCTCTGCTCTGAAGAGCATAATGGCATACACCCCTATGTCCCAAAATGTCAGTGAACCCACTAGCGGTTTAGCAGGCACTACTTGTCATTCCAGTGGCCACTCAGTGATGCAAGCCTGGCTTCCGTTCATCCTCCTGCCATAGCTGCCACTGTTTACCTTCTGGAGTCTGTGAATTGTAACTCCACCCCAATTCTCCTCATTCTCCAAAGATGAACTGAAAACACCAGCTCTCACTGCTGGGCTTGAGCTCCGGGCTGCTGCCGCCTGCGTCTGGGAGTCAGTGGTTACTATAGCACACATAAGCAAGAGCAGAGCACCAGGGCCTGGGGACCAATCAGGAGCAATTCTCTGGGCCCGCCCTGACAAAGCCTGCACATCCCCCCAGGTGATGGGGTGTGCACACTGGCTGTGAGGTCCTCTTCTGGAGTGCTGTGGACCTCCTCCCCTCAGGTGTCATCGGTGTGGAGAAAGCCAGGGCTGTGGCTTTGGACAGGAGAAGACTGAACCACTTAGTGGGTGCCCAAGAAACCCTGTCAAACAGGTTTGAGAGTTCCTAGGATCCAAATTGGATGAAAAACACAAGCATAACCTCTCCCTTGCCTTAGAAGAGGGTGTGATCCCCACCACTGTGCCATGGCTAGGTCCTTCCAGCGTCATTTCAGAGAGAGGGGCGGGGGAGAGAGAGTGCGAGATACAGAAAAATAGACAGACAGAAAGAAAAAAGACACATGGGGGCGTATAGACTGGCCCATGGGTCTGTAGCATGAACACGTGTTGGAGACAATGGCATCTGAGAGGCTGAGGTGGGGCATTGAGCCCTAGCAGGGAATGCGGAAGTAGCGACTTCTGCTTTTCCTGGTGGCACAGCTGAAGGCGCAGTTAGCAATTCAGTTGGTTTCATTTCTGCAAACTCGGAGGCTAAACTACTTTCCTCCTCAGTGGAGGGGGGCTTTCTGGAGGGTTCATTCAGCTGAAGTACATGGGGGACAAACCTTCCCTCTCGGCCTCATTCCTGCCTTGCTAGCGATACATGCCTGCCTGACCGGTGCTCCTGCTAGGGATCCTCCACTGGTGCCAAAAATATTACAGGCTGCCTCTCTCTCTGAAGAGCCCCTACCTCAGCTGAATGAATGCTTCAGAAAGGTCAGGCCCAAGTATCGGAGTCCTAGAGTCAAGGGTTGAAACCAGAGAGGAATTCCCAGTAAATACAAAGATCCTTTTCACAAACTTCAACTCGCCTACTCTGCAATAGGGCGTGCAGCGCTCGAGCCTGCGGGGCTTGAGAGTGGGGGAGAAAGTTTCCCATTGCAGAGGGTCACTCACCCGTCCCTTGGATGCCGCTTAGGTCCCTGCTCCACACTGGGCACCAGTTGTGGACAAGTCCTGCTGGGGGTGTGAACGATAGAGATGCAAAGACCAGGTCCAGTGACACAGATCCGCTTTATTCAGGAAATAAGCTAGCTTATATACATGGGTTCAGCCAATAGTGTGTCCTTCAAAGCCAATGGCTGAAAAGATCAGGGAGTGCATGGTTGGTGCTAAGTCACTTCCTTATAGCGGGCGAGCTTCCTTCCTGGGAATGCCCAGGAGGCTTCTGGGAGCTGGAGCATTCTCACAGCATTGCATCAGCCACAGCTGTTAGGAATGCGCTCTGCGCTCCACCCACATAAAAGCAGTAAACACACTGCAGGATCTGCACTATGGGCAAGGAAGGTGGAAGCCCAGCTCTGCTGACTCTTGCTTTCCTCTCCTTGTGTCTGAAACTACCTGGATTCCATTTCAATAGACAAACCATTGTCATCACATACACACGTTCATGGGGATGGTGTATTGGTTTTGTAGGCTTGCTAGAACAAAGAATCACAGGCTGACTAGCTTAATCAACAAAGAAATCCACTGTCTCACTGTTAGAAGTCCCAGATCAATGTGTCAGCTTGGTTAGTTCTCTCTCAGGGCCTCGAGGGCTGAGGTGTTCCTGGCCTCTCTCCCTGACTTATAGGTGGCTGTCTTCTTTCTGTGTCTTCATATCATCTTCTCATGGTTCTTATCTGCCAAATGTCTTCTTCTTATAAGGAAACATATTATATTGGATTAGGGCCCAAA
This sequence comes from Saccopteryx bilineata, assembly GCF_036850765.1. Lineage (NCBI taxonomy): Eukaryota > Metazoa > Chordata > Mammalia > Chiroptera > Emballonuridae > Saccopteryx > Saccopteryx bilineata. The sequence goes on from NC_089490.1 coordinate 288,949,361, forward strand.
TGAATGACCTCATTAATTTTTTTTTTTTTTTTTGTATTTTTCTGAAGCTGGAAACAGAGAGAAACAGTCAGACAGACTCCTGCATGCGCCCGACCGGGATCCACCCAGCACGCCCACCAGGGGCGAAGCTCTGCCCACCAGGGGGCAATGCTCTGCCCCTCCGAGGCTTTGCTCTGCCGCGACCAGAGCCACTCTAGCGCCTGGGGCAGAGGCCAAGGAGCCATCCCCAGCGCCCGGGCCATCTTTGCTCCAATGGAGCCTTGGCTGTGGGAGGGGAAGAGAGAGACAGAGAGGAAGGGGGCGGGTGGAGAAGCAAATGGGCGCTTCTCCTGTGTGCCCTGGCCGGGAATCGAACCCGGGACTTCTGCACGCCAGGCCGACGCTCTACCGCTGAACCAACCGGCCAGGGCCGACCTCATTAATTTAATTACCTCTTTAGGGACCTTCTTCCTAGTCTAACTCTGAGATAATGGAAGTCACAACTTTAGTTTGTGAATGGGGAAGGAATAAATATGGCCCAAATTTCTGATTATTGGAAGCTGTGACCAAGAGATAGTGTTGCAGAAGCAGAGAAGGCAGCAGCATGAATATTATTTTCCTTTCGCCTCCAGAATTCAGTGAACGGGGTATGCAAAAGCTCAAGTACTCCAGCTCAAGTACTAACAGGGCAAGTACTCCAGAAAGTGACCTTAAGTACAGGTGATAACAGGACTCCCAATTTACCTTCCAGCATTCTTTCTAGACAGATACTACACTCTAGGATGCAATTCCCCCATTCCAAATAATTTCCCATTTCCTAACCTTCATTCACTTTTTTTATTACTCTCCCATTATGCAGTCCTGTCTCAAATGAATTTGTCAAAATATTGCTCATGCTTCCAGCTCTGTCTCCATGCTAGTTCTTTCAGCATATCATCATTCCCATACCCTTGTGCCATAAATAAACTTTTCCTCCTCTGCTCTCCTCAGCAGTTACCAATAATCTTCTGTTTTCTTATCACTTCATTCCCTTATGCAATATACTCTTATGACTACTGATCACACAGAAAAGATGAAACTTCGCCATGGTCAACAAGAACTGCACTATTTGGCTCCTGACAATCTCTTAAGGTTTACCATCCCACCCACTAATATTGTTCACCCACTCCAGCCATTCTGGCCTTGTCTTTTATCTTTCAAGTATGCCAGTGTTGTTCATTCTGGTTCTTTTTCAATAGATTATGCCAGGTAAAATTTTCCTGCATGTGGTCACGTCACAAATTCCACCTTATCATTCATATTGTGGCTTAAATAATTTCACCTCACAGCTTCCCTCTGACCACCAATCAGAATTTAACTCCTGGCCTTGGCCAGTTGGCTCAGTCGTAAAGCTTTGACTTAGCGTGGAAGTTCCAGGTTCAATTCCTGGTCAGAGCACAGAGAAAAAGCAACCATCTGCTTTTCCTCTCCTCCTCATTCTCTTTTTCTCTTCTCTTCCTGCAGTCATGTTTAGATTGGTTCAGTATATCAGCCCAAAGCACTGAGGATGGTTCTGTGGAGCCTCACCTCAGGTGCTAAAAATAGCTCAGTTGTGAGCATCAGCCTTAAATAGAACATTGGACTCAGATGAGGGTTGCCAGGTTGATCGCAGTCAGGGTGCATGTGGGAGTCTGTATCTCCACATCCTCACTCAAATAAAAAAAACCCAAAAAACTTAACTTCCAGGTTTTTCACCTGTTATATCAACCTGCTCACTCGACTAACTGTACTTTATTAATCTCTAGTAATTTCTTATAAATTGATAATTTGTTTGTTGATTTTCTGTTCTTCTCAATCACTAGGTAAACTATAGAAAAGTTGCAGCACTCAATGGCTTTTCCAACTCTATCCCAAGACAACCAAGTTGGAATAATACATGAGGAAAATTGTTAAATGAATGAATCATTGGCTGAATGCATTTAACAAATTTCATTCATGAATACATGAATAGACTATATTTGAGACATTTTACTTGGCATTGAGAATAGGTTTAAGGTTCATGAAACACACTTTATTCAAAGATGCTATTGCTAGCTACTGAAACTAGAATAAAATTTGTAAATTAGAGAAGATTTGGTTCCTGACTTCATCTAACTTTGTAACTTTAATTTGAACCTCCAAATACAGATATGTTTCTTCCAATACCATCTCTTATAAGGGATTATCAATTTCTGCATCTCTAGCTCAGCTAGCCATATGATTCAAATAAAGAAATGTAAATATTTGATAGTTTCAGCAAGCTTAAAACCAAGTTGCAATTTCTGCTAAGAACTTAACTTTTTGAGTGTTCATTTCTTCATGTAAATTAGTATTCTATACAGTAGTCGCTCACCACTGTGGCTATTTGTGTGTGAAATGTGACTAGTGAGACTGAGGAACTGAATTTTTTATTTCATTTATTATTAGTTAATCCAAATTTAAAAGTGGGAATAAGAGAAAAGACTTTGTATAAGAAAAATTTGAAATGTGTTTTATTGGTAATGATATATTTACTTCTTGTTAAACACTATTCTATTGTGTTTATGACATGTAATGTGAAAACACATTGCCATACGTGGTATAAATGCTAAAATTAAGACCTAATATTGTGTGCCTGCCTCTGGTGGAAACCAGGAGGATCTTGGATGTCCCAATGGTAAGTCTCCCCCACCTTGTGTTTGCCAGAATAAACTTTTCAGTGCCAAACAACCCTCCTGATTATGGGGACCAGGCACAGTGTCTGATCACTCCTGAAAAGCAAATATCAGTTCCCTGACAGCCAGCAGGATCATTTGTACCAACAATCACTTTCTGCTGCAGGAACCAGAGGTTATCTCAGTCCCTTGTTATAATGAAGTCTGCCCCCACCAGCCCCTGATGATCCTCTCTGCCCGTGAACAACCTGTGTGGTCATGTGCGGCCCAGTGTCCCCACCGCCACACTCAAGGTTGGGAGTATACGTGACTAACACATTGCTGTTGATCACACCTGTCCAGTGTCAGGTGCTATGTGTTCAGCCATCCCTGTAACCCTAGGGCTGGAATTTCCTCCTTCATCAACAAGGAGAAAAGAAGGAAACCAAACACAATAACATTTTGATCTACTTAAACTTTTATGAATAGTGTTTGTTTATGGGCAAAGTTCAGAATACAAATTCAGAACTTGTAAACAACATTTATCCCTATCCAATGGCTTGTTTTCAACAGCCAATGGTTCTTATTTTTATAACTGATGACATTTACCACACATATTGTTTAAATAACATATTGTCTATATTAAATCATCTTTGCTTTTCTAATTTAAATGATTCTTATTACCATTTGAAAAAGATTTCTTAATGCTAAATTAAATACTAGTGTGTAAAGTGTATTGGCTCGTAGAGGAGCTGTAGTCCAAATTCCACATAGTGTTCCCTTAAGTCAGGCAGATCATAGAAAGTAAAACTTCACATTCTAGATTATTTTGAATCTAATACTTTACGTGATGCATTTTCTGCCAAGAAGATACATATTTTCAGCTCTAAGCTTCAAGTTTTATGATTGAAAAGTATATGAAATTATATATTAAAGTATATGAAATTATAAATTCATTTCCTCAGTCTCACTAGCCATATTTCACATGCCAATAGCCACAGTGGTGAGTGACTACTGTATAGAATACCAACTTAGATGAAGAAATGAACACTCAAAAAGTTAATTTCATAGCAGAAATTACAACCTGGTTCTAAGCTTGCTGAAACTATCAGCTTATTCAAATATACTTTTGAATCCATGCTCTAAGATGCATGGATCTTAGAAAGAAGAGAGAGTAACATGATGCCCGTTGACAAGTGTACTAGAGTCGACCCAGCAGGAGGGCGTGGGTTTCAGCCTCTTCTCCCTACCTGGTACCTGGGTTGTAGTAAAGGTACCTGCAGATAACCATGCTGTGGTGGATTCTTGACCTGTGGATTTGGACAAAGATGACAGTGTCCTAGAGCAGAAGTTCCCTCCCTCCCACCCAGCCTACTTACTGACCCAGGGGGGAAAAGCTTTTGTCTGGCTATTCCTTTGATGACGCTCTGAGTCTCATTCTAGGACAGTTATGGCCAACAGTTTTTGCCCCTGGGCCAGATTAAAAAAAACATTTTTCACGGGTTGGATGAAATATTAAAATTAAAAAATGTTAAATACAAAAACGATTCATTTAAGTAAACAAAACTTTATTATGTAATTTGTTTATGAATAAATGTGAGTAAAAAAATTTTAATATACAATATTATTTTAATAAAAATATATTTTAATAAAAATATAATTACATAATGTATAAATATCCAAACTGTATCACAATCATTCGAAACAATATTTAATTAATAGAATGAGCTTGAAGGGGTTATATCACAAATAAAACAATTATTTTGTTTTACAAACAGCCTGGACACGTTTTCACAGTTATCAACTGCAGCTATTGTCTATGCTACAATGCCACTCGATTCAGCACACTTGATCACAAAAATAACAAATTGTTTAACCTTGGTTGCGCACTGGCAAACTCCGCCTAAAAGAATGTGGGTTTCACATTGCCGCTAAACGTCAAATAGTTCATATCGAGTACAGATGAGTACAAAGTTGTAAATCTTTATAATAGAAATTTTTTAAAAATAAAGAAGTATCCTGAATCTATTCGACCAATTATTGGAAGTTAAACCTAGATTAGTCACATGCAGAATTCTTTTCCGCATATCACTATCTTCTTAATTATCTCGATTTCCAATAATCAAAGACGCTTCTGCTTCTGAGTAGCTGAGATTTTAAAGTAGTGGAGAATATTAAAAATTTAATCGCGGACCGCATAAACTCATTACGCAGACCGCATTCAGCCTGCGGGCCATACGTTGGCCATGCCTGTTCTAGGAGGTCCAGGTAGTACCTATCTTCTCATCCTATTTAACATATTTTTTAACTTGTAGTTCTGTATAAAAAATCAGTTTTCTTTTTAACAGAGAGATTTATGTTACCTCCTACTGAGCCAGGAATTTACACTGGTCTGTTAGAGTAAATCAATATGATAATAAACCCCCTGAAACACAGCTTTGGGGTATAATGTAACTGACAATCACTCTCATCTCCCATCCTTTCCTTGCCTCCAGTGATGCAGTGCTAATTTGATATGATTGATTGTTTTGAATCCCACTTAAAATACTATAGTGTATCTAATATACTTTTAAATCAAATTCAATTCTTCTGAGTCTGTAAGTCACTGATGATCATATCTCTAAGCTGAAAATCTAATACAATATAATTATTGCTCATGATGTAGGTCAGGGGTCAGGAACCTTTTTGGCTGAGAGCCATGCATGCCACATATTTTAAAATGTAATTCCAGGAGAGCCATACAATATGTTTAATACTAAATACAAGTAAATGTGTGCATTTTATGTAAGACCAACACTTTTAAAGTACAATAATTCTCTGAATTCTTTTTAATAACATTATTATGCTGTTGCTAACCAATAATGAATAAAGTACTCCTTACCATTAATGCGACTTCTGGTGCTGCATGGTTTTGCTGATGGCTTTGTAGTCTGGTTGATACGTGGTGAGGTTAAGCTTTATGCAGGCATTGAGACTTCCATCCATTAAAAGTGAACGTAGGTTGGTCTTAACATTCCTTAGATGTGAGAAAGACTGCTCACATGCATACGTAGAGCCAAACATTGTCAGTACAGCAATACTCACACACTGCAGTGTGTGGTACGTGATGGGAAGACTTGCTGTCGTGCAAGTCTTTCCAAATCTTCAGTCAGTGACTTGAACTTATTCACCCACATGTCTGAGGCCTTCAGGTCAGCAGCTTGTAGCTCAAAATCTCTGACGGAGACACCAGGGATGTAACTCAGGTCAGCGCTGCCCATTGCACACTCACGTGGATGGGTGATGAACTTAAAAAGATGGGAGAGCTCACGAAATTCTCCAAAGTGCGCTTTGAATGACTGCAGGAGATTAGATGTGAAACCCGCTAGCTGCTGGAGATCAAGATGTTGAGCAAGGTCACTTGCTGTGCACACATCTTTAAACTCTCCCAGTTTTTCAAAGTGTAGTAAACAACCTGTTTCAATGTTGGCAATGAAGACTTCCAGCTTGTTTTCAAATGCAAACACTGCTTGTTGACTGTATTTCCAACACCTTGCATTTTCACATTGAGCTGGTTCAGATGTTCAGTCATGTCCACGAGATAGTAGAACTTCAGGAGCCACTCAATGTTAGCTAACTCAGGATGCTCGACATTTTTCATTTCAAGAAAAGTTCGTATTTCGCTCAGACAAGCTGCGAAACGGCTGAGCACCTTCCCTCTTGACAATCAATGCATATTGCTGTGCACAAGCAGACCAGGATAATTATTCCCAACTTTATCCAGCAGTGTTTTACACTGCCAATCATTTAAAGCTCGGGCAACAATAAAGTTGAGCACCTGAATGACCAGTGACATAACCTCACCATGCTGCTTGCCACATATCTGAGCACAAAGTGCCTTCTGATGTAGGATGCAGTGAAAACTTAGGATGGGTCTCTTTTCATGTTCACAAAGAAGCGCTACGAATCCTCTGTTTTTCCCCACCATGCACTGAGCACCATCAGTACACACCGAAATAAGTTTATCCATCGGTAGATTTTTTTTCTTTAGCAAACTCAGTGAAAGACTTGAATAAATCCTCCCCTCTTGTTGCCTCTTTCATAGGCAAAACAGCAAGATTTTCCTCATGTAGTCACCGACAGCATACCTTGCAATCACACTGAACTGAAATAAATGGCTTACGTCTGTTGACTCATCCAGAGCGAGAGAAAAAAAATGGTGCTGCATTTATGTCCTTCACTTGTGTTGCCTCAATTTGATTTACCATCATGATGGTACGATCGTGGACAGTTCTTGCTGACAGAGGCATTTCTTTTAGTCATTTGATTATCTTGTCTTTATCTGAAAAGTCATCAAAATGTTCATTGGCAACATCAAACATGAATGTTTTCGCATACTCCCCATCTGTGAATGGCTTTCCATTTCTCACAATTGCTAAAGCACCAGCAAAGCTAGCCAAATTCCAGTCACCTTGTTGGGTCCAAACACAGAGTTGCTGCTGACTAGCTTGCACTCTGCACAGTAGCTCTTGACATACTTTCGTCCTGCTGTCCCAGGCTGGATATTTCGATGCAAATGTAGTATGGTGTGTGTCAAAGTGCCACTTTATATTTGACCGTTTCATCGATGCAATTTTATCATTGCATATTAGACACACTGCAGAACCTGCTCTCTCCACAAAGGCGAATTAATCTGTCCATTCCTGCTGAAAAGTACGATACTCCACATCTTTTTTTCTTTTAGCCATCTTCTTCGTCAATGGGTTTCTGCAATTAGCTAGCTGACTACTTGATTAAAAGGAGTGAAGTTTACTTTCTGACCTCACAATGATCTGTGTACGTTATGCATTATCCAATAAAAATTTGGTGTTGTCCAGGAGGACAGCTGTGATCGGCTCCAGCCACCCACACCATGAACATGAGCGGTAGGAAATGAATGGATGGTAATACATGAGAATGGTTTATATTTTTAAGATTTTTTTTTATTAAAGAATTGTCTGCGAGCCAGATGCAGCCATCAAAAGAACCACAATTGGCTCACAAGCCATAGGTTCCCGACCCCTGATGTAGGTTCTCTTTTTCTAAATTAGAGTAATCTTTTTTAAAATTTAGTATTTCCCTGAATTAGTGTCCAGTAAGGTAGTCTGTAAATTAGGTCAAATTGTGACTGGAAAGGAATATGACTCTTCCTTTAAAAATAGAAAAGAAAAATAATACATTGTACTGAAAATGGGCCGTTGGACAGAGTAAAAATAGGGCCTGAGATGAGGCCAAGGTACTTGCAACCTGCATGTTAACATCAGATACCAACAAACAAAGATCCAGTAAACCAATGCAATGAGATGGACAAATAAAAAGGAGTGTGATATAGATTCTGGGGATGAGAAAGGGACAAGGAACAGAGTGACATCCAACTTGTGATGTTGGTCCAGGATGAGAAGGTATGCATGTGAAGGTGGCCGGGAGAGGGGGAGAGTTCTGGACAGAGTGGAAGCACATGCTCACCCTGCAGGGCATAGGAGGGTGGCTGAGACCTGGAGCGTGCGTAGCGTCCATGGCTTAACACGGAGTACACTGTGGAGAGCATCTCTAAATAAAACTACAGACAAAGAACAGATCATGAAAAGCCTTGTAAGACATGTAACGTCACAATAAAGTTATCACTGGAATCGCCTAATGCTCTGGAAACATAAGAAGTAATCTGCGATAAGGTTAGAGAATTCAATTTAGGGCATAATTATACCCCGGAGACATTTATGTCAAGTTTTAATATTTCCAAGTTTAAGAAGACTCATATTGTTATAAAATGAAATGCGATGATAATTAAACTGTCAGAAGATTACAATGTAGCATCTTGCTCTCTGGGAGGAATACCAGATGCAAAAGGGAAACCCCCGTTTGCCCAACTGAAGAAGCAGTTATCCTATATTTCACCACTTCTGTCAGACCCAGGGGACACACAGGACGGCATATGCTTTCTATCTAGTTTCAAACTTGTGCTTAGATGACAGGCAGCCCTTAAGGGCAAGAGAAAGAATGGATTTCAAACATCATGAAAAGACGGAATAAATATCATGTTTAAAAAAATGAATTTCTCCATCTGTCTCATCATATGCAGCAAAAAACTTTAAAGAGCCTACTGCTTTTCAAGGAAATATGTGTGTAGGTGCTGGGGTTGGGGAGTTAAAATGCTCATTGAGAATCTTTGAACATTGACTGAACATTGACTATGTTAATAGGAGAAAAATATTAAAAAGCTAGAAAAAAAGTATTATATATTTGTAGATTTTAATTCCATTAACACGGTTATGGGGCTTGAACAAATAATTTAATGTTTCTAAGTACCTTTATCTATAGTTTTTTTCTTTGTCCATTTTTTAAAGGGTCAAACTCAAGTATTCTAACTTTATTTATTTATTTTTAGATAGAGGAGGGATGGGGAGGGAGAGAGAAAGAGGGGATAGAAGCAGGAATCATCAGCTTGTAGTAGTTTCCTCCCATATGTGCCTTGACTGGGCAAGCCTAGTGTTTCAAACCAGCAACCTCAGCATCCAGGTGGACAGTCTATCCACTGCACCACCACAGGTCAGGCTTTGTCTGTAGTTTAAATGTCAGCTTCCATAGAGCAGTGAAGTCTTGCTATGAAAAGAATTTGACAAGTTCGGAGACACATACACACACATTATAAATAGATGTTTGTCTTAACACATTTCTTTAAATAAATGATAATTATCAAACAAAGAAGTACACAACTGACTTATTAAAAACGATTTAAATTGGTGTATTACAAGTCAGATGCTGTTCTAAGTATTTTAAATAGTATACATAAATATTAAATTCATGATTGTTATTAACAACCCTGTGGGATGCACATGACTCTGATCTATAATACTCTATATTATAGTTAAAGAAAATGAGGCATGGTGAGGTTAAATAACATGTCCAAGGTCATACTACTGACAAATGGCTATTCTGGATTTGAATCTAGACAATACAACAAAAAGCCTAGGCTTGTAACTTTTACAATTTGGTGTCACATTGAAGTCATCTAAGTATTGGTACCCAAATTGTCCAGGCAACCCAACAGCCTACTGGAGTAGACACTACATTTTAATCATGTAGTGAATGATGTAATTCATTTTAATTTGATGACATAAAAATTGGATTTTTTGACTTTGTGTTTGCATGCTCTGAGAAGAGTAGTGAAAAATAATGAGGATTTATTCTGACCAATGTCAGTTTGTTACAATCTTGCCTTGGTGATTTGAAATGTCTGTGATAAATGTGTGAGTGTATGAATTTTTAGCCATGAACTACTAATACATATCTATTTGCTTTAAAATATTATAAAAGTCTCAAATTGTTTAAAAACAAACTGCTATTGCGCATAAATATTCTGTTTCTCCAATATTTTAGCTGCTCCATTGGATGTTATAAGGCACTCTTAAAAAAGAAATGAGTACACCATTGAACTATGCCCAGCAAGTGTTGGTAAGAAAAAGTTGTAAAAATTCTGAGTGGTTTTGAAATAAGAAAAAAAGTCATAAATAAATTCTTGATTGTAGTAAGACTTGGTGAAAGTCAGTGTTGCCAAAGGGACTGCTTATAAATGTACAGGGATGTTATCAGGAAATGAAGATGGTGGATTCCAGACCACTGAGTGTGAAGCACAACACATTACTGACAGACTTTTAGAACCATCAGAAATGACTGAACCTAGATTATTCACTTCAGTAGAAAAGCCCTTTTCTCTAGAATTTAACTTTTTGTGGTTTCAGTTACTCATGATAAACCTTGGCCCCCAAAAATTGAATGGGAAATTCTAGATACAGTATTTTAGAAAAGAGAGATAGAGAAACACCAAATTCATGTAACTTTTTTTCACAGTATATTGTCATAATTGTTCTAATTCATTGTTATTGTTGTCAATCTCTTACTGTTTAATTTATAAAATAAACTTTATCATAGGTATATATGTATAAGAAAAAAAACAAGAATATACAGGGTTTGGTACTATCTAGTGTCTGGCATCCACTGGGGTTCTTGGAACATATCCCCAGCAACTAAAGGGGAACCATTGTACTCTAAAGTTTCTGTGTCACTTCTGCCACTCACTAGTTGTGCAATCTTGGAAAACATTAATTTACTCTTTTAGCTTCTTTTTCTTCATCTGCCAAACAAGGGTAATATAAATAGTACTTGTCTCTTAAACTTGTTATGAGGATTGAATTTTAAGAATTTTACAAAAGCAACCCGTATGTAGGAAGTATTGTGTGTGTGTGTGTGGGTGGCACATATACACTATGGAATACTACTCGGCCATAAGAAATGATGACATCGGATCATTTACAACAAAATGGTGGGATCTTGATAACATTATACGGAGTGAAATAAGTAAATCAGAAAAAAACAAGAACTACATGATTCCATACATTGGTGGGACATAAAAACGAGACTAAGAGACATGGACAAGAGTGTGGTGGTTACCAGGGGTGGGGGGAGGGAGGACGCAGGAGGGAAGGAGGGAGAGGGGAAGGGGGAGGGGAGGGGCACAAAGAAAACTAGATAGAAGGTGACGGAGGACAATCTGACTCTGGGCGATGGGTATGCAACATAATTTAATGACAAGATAACCTGGACATGTTTTCTTTGAATATATGTACCCTGATTTATTAATGTCACCCCATTAACATTAATAAAAATTTATTTTAAAAAAAAGCATATGGATCAAAAGCCACTGAATTCATATACTAGAGTTAGAGTAACCTTTCCACCAAATTTTGTATATTTTCAACTGCCTTGTTTTCTTAGATGCTGAAAGGCAGTTCAGACTTCACATGCTCAGTTAGTGGCAAAACTGTCCTCCAGTTGCTCACGCTGGACATCCTGGTGCCTCCTGGGACTGCTATCCTTCTCCCATATTGCACGTATAACATGCCACCACATCTCAGTCTTCTTATTTCTCACCATTTTGTCTGCCGCATCATTGTTCCCAGTTAGTAGCATTGCTCATTGGGTTGTTGTAAAGTCTTAAAAAGGGTTCCTGAACCCACCTCTGTACCCCTTCGCTGGATCATCAATACATCAGCCAGACTCGTCCTCTTAAAAGCTGCAATGCATCATGACACTGTTCTGTTTGAGTCTTTCCAGTGCTTTCTAGTCTCACTCACAGGAAAGAGCCAAGTCCTTAGACTGTTTCACAGACCCGCTTTCTACCAAATCTCATTTATTATAGTCCCTCTTTCAGCTTCTTCCATGCTGGTCTTCTTTCTGGCTTTTGCATATAGACTAGAGGATACCTCCACCTCAGCATCTTGAAATGTGTAGTTTACATTGGAATGCTCTTCTTTCAATACTTCCACAGATTGTTTCCACATCTCTTTCGAGTCTTCTCAAATGTTATTTTATTGGGAAGAACTCTCTACCTGACCAGGCGGTGGTGCAGTGGTTAGAGCATCAAACTGGGATGCAGAGGACCCACATTCGAAAACCTGAGGTTGCCTGCTTGAGCATGGGCTCATCTGCTTTGAGTATGGGCTCACTAGCTTGAGACCAAGGTCACTGGCTCCAGCAAGGGGTCACTCGCTCTGCTGTAGCCCCCCACCTGGGTCAAGGCACATATGAGAAAGCAATCAATGAACAACTAAGGTGTCCCAGTGAAGAATTGATGCTTCTCATCTCTCTCCCTTTCTGTCTATCTGTCTCTATCTGTCCCTCTCTCTGTCTTTGTTACTCACACACACACAAAATAACTCTCACTATGTTTTTAAGTTGGCAAAAACTTAAGTTCCCCCTTTCTTCTACAACTCAGGAAGTTTCTATCTATTTTTCCAGCTTATTTTCTGCACAAAATTTATCATTTTCTATAAACTGATTTATCTATAATTTGAATTTTATAGAATTTGTTTGCTTTTATTCTACTCATTATAATGTCAGCATCAACATTCAATAACTATTTTGAGTAAATTAACCCATAAATCTATAATTCATACCTTCTCATATAAAATAGAGGAACACTGGTAAGAAAAAAAGTGGTCAAATTGAATTATTTTTTGTCTTTATGTCACTCTTTTTACAGAAGCATTTGAAATAAAAAGGACCATTTAAATGCTAATAAACTTCATTTTATTATACATATATCCATATTTTCTCCAATTAATTATTATTTTAAAAGTTATACAGATATGTAGATATAGACACAAATATTTAGCTTTTTAAATGATAGCTTTTTTAGCACATTATTTTAGCCAAGATTTTGTGTTAAACAATAGTTGTTATTATAAAGTCAAAGTGATTTAGTCCTTTGTCCAAAATTACAAAATAAGTTCCCCCATATATTTGACCCAGACCAGTCTTGGTTTAGGTGGCAGAGAAGCCTGGCTGAGTCTCAGAGTTCTGTGCCCTCCTTCTCTTGAACTGTTCCTGGTAAAAGCAATACATTTTGATAGAAACCTAATAAAAGAACAACTATATGCATAACATACAGTATAACACAGCTTAACTTTTACTCTGAAATCATTAGCTAAATTGATGTGGCATTGAATCACTTTCTCCACAGGTAGGAAAAGTGGTGACTAAAAAGACATTTGAAATAAACTGGAGAAATATAACATTTCCCTGTAAACAGACATAAAGGTTATATGTCCCAAGAATAGCATGTAGATTAGGGTATACCCAATGCAGAAGTAGCCCAAATTACATGATCTGCGATGGTACTCTGCTTATTTACAAATATGGGGCAATTCTCGCTTTCTAAAATGTCAGATGAAATCATATTCAAATATAAACACAAAATACATTTTGATGTCAAATATAAATATATACTTTTAATTATCTGCCACTCTGGATTAACTGCACTGAAACCTCACTTAACTAAAATAGATAAGTATTGGCTATATTAAAAGAATCATTGCCAAGGGATATTTGTTATTAAACTAGGTAATCAGAAACTAAGATCTATGGTGTCTCCTTAACTTAACCATAATTATCTATGAATAGTGATTTTATTTTCTGTACTATCCTGGTGTTTTTATCAAACTGCCAAGTTCAATTGTTTCATGAACCCAACATAAATGAATACTGAGTTAGTACATTCAAAAGCTTTACAACTTGATTAACATTCCCTATCTTCAAGAAAAAATGAAACCTCTTACTGTGTACAATTTATTCATTTGCAGCTAAAGACCTTTGATGAGAATAATTTTTCATTTTTCAAAAATAAACAATTAGTAACAGGCCATTTATTTACTAAATGTTAGATGAGAGACCCAGCTGTCTGCTTCTTCTTCCTCTGAGTATATTGAAGATAGAATTTTGTCATGACATTTCACTATTTAAACATGTTTAGCTAAATAAAAAGTTCTTCTAAGGTTTGGATATTTTAAAGTTATTTTACATATACTGTCCAGGAAGAAACATTTTAATCTAAGAAAAATGATTAGCATTTTTATATAACATGACTCAACTTTTAATATACCTTAGAAATATATCTTATCACTCAATTTATTTTGCTGTGGAAGGAGACTTTTTAAAATCAATTTAGAAATTATACTCTGCTGACTTGCAAATGTCAGATTCATGCTAATTGAAAGAAGCCTTAAAGACTCTTGGACTTCCTCCCTGCACAAAGATTCCATGTACTCTCTGTTTTCTAATCCTTGGCTTTCCAATATTGCCTTTACGAGGTTAAGAAGATGAATGCTCATTGCGTTTAATCCTTTCCATGATTTATGAGCCTCTTGGTAGCCTCTCCCCAGAGCAGCTACAACTGTGTGGTTGTTCTGCCTGCTGCTTAAATTACACAGACATCTGCAAAGTAAATTATGGATTCTTGTCCCATAGACCATAACTGAGCATTCTCTTCAACTCTCCAGCAGGATTTTTTTCTAAAACAAAGACCATATGCATTTTAACTTGCTTATGTGCTGAAGGAATGGTAAGCTGACCTGAATGGTAGCACAAGGACCTAGATTATGACCTGTCACATAACATCAAGGCAGCGTGACATATACAGGATTACTTTAAAGCTAGAAAGCAAAATCTTTCATTTATTTATATGTGTATTCTTTATTTAAGGAATGCCCTCCTTATGTTTACAAAAAAGGTAACCTTTAAAACTAACTAAAATTATATGCCATGAAAGAAAGACACATAAAAGGGACCTTTGAGTCCATGAATGTGCACAAGTTTGTAGTATAGAATTGTACACCTGAAATCCATATAATTTTATTAAGCAATGTCGTTGCAGTAAATTCAATAAAATTTATAAGAAGAGGGCATCCCGTGGCCTATTGTTCTTTAAAATAACAATGACTAAATTTTTTTTTAATTACATAAAGGAAAATTCATGACAGAATAGAGTATCATTTTTAGGCTTTCTTTTTCTTCTACTGATATCATGTATAGTAAATCTGTTTTCACAATTCTAGAAGCCTGCAGCAATGATGAGTAACTGGAAATTTTTTTTCTTCTGAATAAGAAGCCTCACAGAGTCCAAGCTGAAAGAATCAACTCCCACTGTATTTTCCATTCTTTTCTGTGTTTATTATTCTTATAGATGATAACTCATAATTCACAATGACAAGTCCATTGTAAGATCCTAACAGGAACGTCTCAAATGACTAACTTTGACAATTACCAAAAATTAGAACTATCTCAGCATTTATTTTCTTTAGAATTGTTTATTGCAATGCAAACAATAACCCATCAGGGAAAAACTACGCTGACAAAATTTCAAATTAATTTTTAGTAATGCTTTAGAAAGTACTTTTTTTTTTCTGAAGCTGGAAACGGGGAGAGACAGTCAGACAGACTCCCGCATGCGCCCAACCAGGATCCCGCCCCCCCGCCCGCATGCCCACCAGGGGCGATGCTCTGCCCACCAGGGGGTGATGCTCTGCCCCTCCGGGGCATCGCTCTGCCGCAACCAGAGCCACTCTAGCACCTGGGGCAGAGGCCAAGGAGCCATCCCCAGTGCCCGGGCCATCTTTGCTCCAATGGAGCCTTGGCTGCGGGAGGGGAAGAGAGAGACAGAGAGGAAGGAGGGGGGAGGGGAGAAGCAAATGGGCGCTTCTCCTATGTGCCCTGGCCGGGAATCGAACCTGGGTCCCCCACACACCAGGCCGACGCTCTACCGCTGAGCCAACCAGCCAGGGCCGAAAGTACTTTTTTTTTTTTAACAAGTGGCTCTGCAATTCATTTTTAAAAATCTTATTGTCAATTTAGCAGGATGCTGTGAGCACTGACACCAGCAATGCTCAAACCCACTGCTGGTGGAGATCTGTGTTCTTCCTGTGTTGCCATCAACTTTATTCTTTACACCATCACTGCCAAGAGCCATACTCTCTGAGAGTCAGGACCTGACATCATACCATGCCTTAGAGACTTAAATTTTTGTAAAAATTATAGAGCCTAAATTTATTTGTCTCTGTGTCAATCTTTGTGTTCATTTCCACACATTTCCTTTCGTGACTGCACTTCACTCCTTGTCATAACACAATAAATTATGAAAGGATTGCTGAAGGATTTGATTTAGTGAAAATCCTAAATTATTTACATCTATCTCTAAATAAGCAAATGTCTTTTGAATACTGATTACATATAAATGATTGTGTAAGAAATTATAGAAATAAGATTAGAACTTCCAAAAAACTAGAAAAACATATGTAAAAACAAATACCAATACATTGCCAGTAATCATCATTTTACACACACGTGTGTGCACACATACAAACACATCCACAGCTATGTTCAGTTTTTTTCACTGCATTAAAAAATAAACAATTAATATGGCTCCATATCACAGACAACATAAAACCCATAGCCCAGATATACCCTTGAATTTTATTCAACATTTTTCATCATTTGGGCTGATCTGGATTAATCTATCAGCTCTCTCCATATTTGATATAGACTGCATTCCTAACTCAAAAATAGTTTAAAATTCACCAAACATGAAACAATACTGCATCTCTTCATGCCCATTATACATGTACACTCTCTTCTGCATATTTGTGTTCATTTGTCTTTAAAATCCATTCTCTTTTTGGTTTTCCCTTCCTTTTCAAGCACAACATGCAGAAGAAATCCCATCCCAACTTTTTTGCAACCATAGCATCTTTCATGTTAAAACAATAAAATACCTTAAAAATAATTAGTGCTGTCTGACCATATGAAAAAAGAATGATTTCTTTCTTTTGTTTTTAAATTTTTTACATGATTTATAATAAATTAATTTAATTACTTATTAGGCAATCGTGAGTATATAAGTGATAAGTGAGTGGTGAGTAGAACAAACAGTAAATGTTCTTAAATTTTTAAGGACAAATAATTTTTCCTTTTTTTTGACTGTTCATAAAAGAATTTATGGAAAGAAGTGGGATTTTAAACAGATCAAAGAGTATTACTCTATTCAAAATTAAATCAATAAAAGTCATATTTTAATCCTGTTTGGCTTGACACTAACTTCAGTATTCTTGGAGATCCATCTCTATTTTATTATATCATTCCACTGAGATTACTTTCAGGTCTATTTTCATATGTGAAATTTATAAACAACCTTATATTAAAAGGAAAACAATATTTTTCAAAGATCTTCTGCATTAATTTGAACTTTCCCTTAATTGAGTACAAGAAAACACCCTAATTTCTTTAAATTTATCCTCTCAAGTTATTATCTTTATTTTTTTTTTTTTTTTTTTTTTTTGTATTTTTCTGAAGCTGGAAACGGGGAGAGACAGTCAGACAGACTCCCGCATGCGCCCGACCCGGATTCACCCGGCACGCCCACCAGGGGCGATGCTCTGCCCACCAGGGGGTGATGCTCTGCCCATCCTGGGCGTCGCCATATTGCGACCAGAGCCACTCTAGCGCCTGAGGCAGAGGCCACAGAGCCATCCCCAGCGCCCGGGCCATCTTTGCTCCAATGGAGCCTTGGCTGCGGGAGGGGAAGAGAGAGACAGAGAGGAAAGCGCGGCGGAGGGGTGGAGAAGCAAATGGGCGCTTCTCCTGTGTGCCCTGGCCGGGAATCAAACCCGGGTCCTCCGCACGCTAGGCCGACGCTCTACCGCTGAGCCAACCGGCCAGGGCTCAAGTTATTATCTTTAAATCATTCTTATGTAAAACAATTATTGAACTCATACAATTATAATTGTTGTTTCATCTTTCCTCACAGTAAAGAGAGAGAACCAAAGGATGTTTGTGAAGTGTGCTTTTTTATTTGGATCTTTGGACATTTAAAGCTTCACTGCACTTCTTTTAAAGGTGCAAAGTCCTGAGTTAATAATTACAATAGCATGGTATTAATTTTTTATTACTGATATTTGTATCACAGATAATATATTGGTTGACAAAATCATGGTTTTGTAAGAAGAGCAAGTTGCCAGTTACAAGAATTAAATTTAAAGGATAACTTCTTTTACCCTGTCAATCAGAGTATATTATATGGAATAAAACCATCACTCCAAAAATATTCAAGATAAGAATTTAAAGATTAATCCAACTTTCTATAAAAATGTAAAGATTTCATAAAATGAAAGATATTCTCTACATGAAAAGACTGACTATTGATGAAAATAAATTGAAAGATAAAATGGATAGATGCCACCACAGATTAGAAAGCAGCAGCATTTGAAATATAAAATGCTTAACTGATTTCAAACTTTAAATATTAAAAATTGTTATCAGAAATTTGTTTAGTTTTAAGTCAAATCTGCTATTTGAAATTAATTGGTAATGTTATAAAACTAGATTAAAGCATAATATAGTTTGAATAATGTATCATAAAATAAAATGTAAAAACAAAAAGAAAAGATTGTGGAGAGAGTTCGAACAAATATCACAGCAAGTTCCATAAAACCCCATTCATTTAACCTCATGTTTGCCTTATCTCTTCAACCATATATTTCTGAGCTGTTGTATCAATGATTAATCTTTATTGATCCCTGATTGGGAACTGAGAATATGAAGTTTCTTTTGGTACAGCCTAAGACCAGATGGTGTCAAGGCAGTGTTCTAATTATTGTCACCAGAAGTTTAACTGTAGGTTTTTAAATGTGAAGGTTTGGATTCCTGCCATCAGCAAAGGAAATACAGCCTGCAACTTTGGCTTGTCCAAGAAGTAATTTAATGAAACTCTACTATAATAATATTAATAAAGTCAGGAAAATTAGTGAAATTCTCTCTTTCTTTCCTGCATCAGAACTTCATCTGAGATTTGCCTTTGATGTGAGATGTATCCAACTGATTTAACAAAAATAAAACCCAAGAATTATGCGGGAGGAGGCAATGTATCATAAAAGGAGCATATAAAAGGTAAAGATCAATTTCTGTCTTTAAAAACCACATACCCACTAGGTCTTCTCAAATCTGCTTGTAAACTGAAACAGTGAGAAAAATACAGAATACAGTAAAGAAGCTCATAAATATAGAATCCTGGCTAAAAGCAATGATAACTTAAGTTTCATGGTTCTGTCAAATCTTATCAACCACCCATAAATACACAAATATTTGAGTATTCTGAATTTTAATGAAAATATCTTTAAAAATAAAAAATTTTTAAATGATTTTAAATGTTGAAATATTTATTAAAAGCTTAAAAGCAAATATTTTGAAGATATATGAAATGTCACCTACCTTTAAGAAGTCTGGCATCCTTTAAAACTCCAAAATGATATTGAATTCCAAATGGACTATATTCCCAAATAGAGCCAAACACAACTGCAAAGACAAAAATACCCATAGTTGTAATGTCTATTTTTTTCTAAAATATATTTATTTTAGAATATTTTCCATTTACTTAAAACTGCAAAGACAGTTGAATTCTTGTATACCCCACATCCAGTTTTTTTTATTGTTAGCAGTTTACACTTCAATTGTCCATTTGTAACAACTTTGATACTTTAGATGTATGAATTCAAAGAAACATTGATAAACATTATTCTGATTTCATTAATTTTCTCCTGCTGTCCATTTTCGGTTCCTATGATCACATTGAATTTAGTCTTCATATGTCCTCTTAGCCACCTCTGAACAGTGACAATTTCTCAGAGTTTTCTTTTTTCAGAATTCTCTTTTTTGAGAATATTAAGAAGTAATGATCAGAATGTCCCTCAAGTAAAATTTGCCTTATTTTGGTCTTATGATTAGATGGGATGAGAGAGGAAGGCCTAATTTTTTTCATCAGACTGATTTTTGGAGGAAGACCACAGAGGTAGTGTCATTCTTAGCATTTCATATTGAAGGTGCATGTCACCAGCATGACTTTTGTTCTTCCTTCTATGATGCATTGTTAGATATAAGTCACAAAACACAGCACACTCTCAGGGGTTGGGAGTTAAAATTTGCCTCCTCAGGAAAAAAAAAAAAAGATTTCTACAATATTGATTTGAAATTCCTTTGCAAGACAGATTTCTCTGTTCATCCCATCTGTTTGTTTGTTTGTTTATATATTCATTCATTTGTTCACTCACTTATTCAGTAATTTCTGTATATCAATGTGAACTCATGGATATCATTTTGCATTTTGCTTATAATCAAATACTACACTATTTATTTTGTTGCCCAAATTGTTCCAGCTTTGGCTTTAGTGAGCTTTTTCATTTGGTTTGTGAGATTTTGACATACCACAGTAGTTCTTTTATTGAGCAATTCCTTACATTCTGCCACTACAAAATAGTTCATGCTAATTGTACATATTCCCTGCCTCAGATTTAAGTCAGCAGTACCTCAAGGTCCCTGGTTCCTTTTATTGAAGAATGATATTAGAAAGCAGTATGCTCCATGCTACTGGAGTATAATTGATTCTAAGCTTTTCGAACTGAACTAGAAAATATATCTATTTATACTAATGTGTACACACAGATATCTATAATTATTTATGTGAAGCTAAACATTATCTTATATAAAACTTGAACTATAATCTCAGATTATATGATATTTCAAATACATTATATCTTGCATTTAATAGACTGCATTTTTATAATCACACATTACATTTTTGTTTAAGATGTTTTTATCTGAGTTATATATCTGGGGTAAATATAAAAATGATGCTCACATAAATGAGAAAATATGTGTCTTCATTAAACTGCATGGAAACTTATTGTCATTAATTCCCACTACAGCGCATCATGCTTGAAAAAAAGAAAAAGAACCTTAAATAATGTGTTTATAACAACCACAGCTTCCTGATCACTTTTTTGTTAAGTATCAGACATTGAAACAATAGAAGGAACATGGAGAAATGTATTATTTAATAGAAAAAATTGTTTTCTGTTGTTTCATCTTCATTATGTGTCCAAGTTTTCAACTGGTTATATATTTTTTAAAAGATAGAAATTCCAAGTTATATCAATTCTATAAACTTAAAAACATTTATTTAATTAATTTAAATAAATATCTATATATTAGCCATTATAACTAAATGGCAAACAGATGATTTATAAGTGATTATCATTATTTTATCATAAAAACTGAGTGTAAATATATGTATAATAATAAGTTAGTGTAATAAGCCATATGAGGTAACTTATTTTCTAAAAGTAAAACCATCAAATTATGTATATTTTTGTTATTTGGTGTTATAGACTGTATATTTGTGTCTTCCCAAATTTTAGGTGTTAAAACTTTAATATTAGCCCAGTGTGATGGTATTTGGAAGTGGAGCCTTTGGGGTTATGTACTGTAAGGCACTTGAACTAGAAGTGTTTGAAACACTATAGTAGTGACAATGAGAAGTTAAGAAGTGACAATGGAACAAGTTAAGAGTATAGATTATATTATGAACTTGATAATAAATAAAAATACTAAATTTATGTTACAAGCTGAAGATTTATAGGAAACAGAACTAAGACTTCCAATGAGTATATAAAAAAAGGATTTCACATCAGCCATTATCAGGGCAATAATGCAAAATAAAACAACAATGACATATTATTTCACACTCAGACTGGCAAAAAATTAATTAAATAGAATGGCTGAAATTATTAATATTAGCAAGTATGTGGAGCGATGGAAACTTTCAAATAGTGATAAAAGTGAACACTGATAGAACTGCTTGAAGAAGCATTTGGCAATATCTAGTAAAAGAAAAATGTATTGGTGTGTTGTAGAATTTGGTACTTATAACCTATATAATTACATTAAGCAGTGTCATGCCAATAAATTAAATGTAAAAAAATAAAAATGCAGATAATCTTTGGCCTTACAATTCACTCTTGTCTGCACATATTAGACAAAGTTTTCAGATAGGCACAGAGATATGCACAAGAATGTTTAATGTAGCTTTGTTCAAATCTGTAAAACAATTGTCATTTTTAAAGCATTTGACTCAGAAAAAATGCAAATACAACTAACTGTTCAGCATAACTATTTCAACTATTAAATGTATAATAGTAATTTTAATAATAACTTACTGGAAAATATTTTAACTACTTTGATGTTTCTATGTGAATGTGTTTCCATAAATGTATGTGGTGGTGAGTTGTTGTGTGTGTTGAGTATGCATGTTGTCAGATAGGCAGGATGAAGATTTCTTTCTTTTATATTGTAATCAGAATTGACTATCATACCTAACTCATTCAAGAGGAACAATTACAAAAACAAATCAATGTAACTAAAATGAGTTATGCATACATAAATATTTGAAAACACAATGGGCTAGCACTGTGAATTTGAATAAAAGCAGACACCACTATTTAGGAGAAATAGCATATTTAGTTAATTAAGTCTCATAGGTGACAAAACATTAAGATCAGACATCCATTTTATTGGTGCAGGGGGTATATCAAAACATTAGATACACATTTTTCATGTTCTTCTACTTACTTGTGGCATGAAGATTAACCTCCTTATAATGAACCTACTTCCTTCTTGTGGGGCAGAGATAAAAATGAACAGCAATGAAACAAATGGCACCAGAAACATGTAAGCTGACGGAAGTTTCACAAAAACAAGTAGCAGTTGTGCTTCAACAAGACCCAGGGCACTAGTTCTGAGTAAACACGGTTTGCAAGAGCACAATTCATGATAGCATTTCAGCTCAGGTAGAAAACGCAGAACTAATACTAGCTGAGGACAATTTTTATTAAAAGTTGGGTAAAAGAAAAAAAAAGTTGGGTAAAAGGATTCGCTGCAACAATTACAACTTGGGAATAGACACAAATATCATTTTTAATGTGCCTACAACAATGAAAAGGATTGGAAGACAAGGAAAAACATGTATTAACACTGAAGAGGGGGGAAAGAGATCAGAAACAAATCTCTGGTAAAAAAGATAATATGGCCTGACCTGTGGTGGCGCAGTGGATAAAGCGTCGACCTGGAAATACTGAGGTCGCCGGTTCAAAACCCTGGGCTTGCCTGGTCAAGGCACATATGGGAGTTGATGCTTCCAGCTCCTCCCCCCTTCTCTCTCTCTGTCTCTCCTCTCTCTCTGTCTCTCCCTCTCCTCTCTAAAATGAATAAAAAAATAAAATAAAAAAAGAAATTAGGACCATCTTTAAAAAAAAAAAGAGATAATATGTACTTATTTCAAGTATAATCCCAAGATATGTGTAATAATTTACTCCCCTCAAAATGTTTTGAAAAAAATAGGTGCAATACTCTGGTAAAAATCACACTATGTATACAATTAAAAGATTGAGGAACTATCTGATGAACATGATGAACTGAGGAATAGAGGCAGAGGTAGGGTCACAGGGAGCAGAAGGACAGCAATCAGAGGAAAGGGGGATGAGGGGGACAGGATCAGAGAAGGTAAAGAGATTAACCAAATTATATATACATAACACATAGATATAGACAGACAACAGAACAATAAATCCCAGAGGAAAAGGAGGTAGAGGGCAACAAGATGGCAACAGTGTAGGTGGATATTCCAACGCCCACTCCCAGAACCAAAGTGGATTACAACTTAATTTTAAGAACAATCATTTTGAAAAACCAACTTTGAACTAAACTAAGAGGATTCTACAACCAAGGACCACTGAAGAAACCACACCAAGACTGGTAGAAAAGGCAGAGACATGGAAAGGGCTGCCCCACTCCCAGGAGTGAGCGGTGGCCTGGAGGGACTCTCTCAGTGGGGGTGGGTTGCCCGGAGAGTTGCAGATCCTTAGCCCCAGGACCGGAGCCCCAGCGTAGAGCCTCAGAGCCTAGAAGATGTGTACAGACAGTATTTAGCTGAGAAAAGAGCCAGGATACTGTTTGCAAGAAAGAGACAGAACTCTCAGACCCAGGCTCTATCTTAAAGGGACAGTACAGAAAACCTTATTCACAGCCACTTATCTGGGGCTCCAGGAATGGGGAGCTCTGAGAGGACTGGTTTTGCCAGAAGAGAGTATAATCTCGGAGGTACAGGGAGAGACACTTTGAGGGACAGCCACCCTAAACCTTGTACTGAGTCACTCCCCAAATCTAAAGTGACCATTTTTCCTGGGAGCAGCAACACCAGCAAAAAGGAGAAATTACCATGCCCATCAGAGGCACTCCTGCTCCAGTCAGAGCAAAGAGGTGCTTAGAAGCAGGGAGCACATTAGGGACACAGGTATTCAGTGCTGAGGTCTGAGCTACACCACCCCCCCTATGCTGCTGAGTACTCGCTGGAGCATGGCTGGGCCTGCAGTGGTGGACACAACAGCAGGGACCTGGATGGTCTGAGAGCAGGCAAGCAAGCCTGCCTGTGGATGCGAAGGCTGGGGCATCCATGGCTGCAGCCCAAGCATGCACATATACACAAGCCCACCCACGGTGGTGGAAGCCACAGCGGCTGTGGCTGTGGGCCAGCTCTGGCAGCGCCCGAGCCAGAATGCCCAACACAGCAGCAGTGGTGGTGGCTGGCCTGCTGACAGATCACACCTTGGAAACAAAGAGGCCACTCCCACTCTACTCTTGTGACCACACCTCATCTGAGGGCTAAAAAAAGAATAAAATAAAATAAAATAAAATAAAATTAAAAGTTTGGATAGAATGACACCTAAGGGTAAGGGACAAGCCACATTCAATACCGTACCTAATCTCGGAATTACAGTACTGAGTCCAACAAGTAGCCAGCAATAAGAGGTGGTAGAAAGTGGATCTCAGGGGAACCTGAACTTTTAAATGAACTTCTCCCATGCCAGGAGTAGATAAAAGCTATTCTAGGAGTGCAGCTGATATTTAAAATGGCAATGGGGCCCAGCAGAGGCAGCTACAAGATCTGGATTGCCTGTAGCTCCAAAAAAATCGATAAGGGCCAGTCATAGGCAGTGATCCCCATTGGTCTGCGACAGTCTCCAGCCAGAGAGGTCTGAAGCAGGCACATCAAGTGGCCAGATACATAGAGCATCAGTTCAGGTCTTATCAACACTTGTTAGAGTGGTGTCTTAAAAAAGGGCTCCTCACACCTGACCCAACTAAGACATAGAAAACGCTGACACAAATAGCAAAAAGAACAGTGACAGCAGACAAGTAGCCCATAGCAATTACCAACAATAGCTGATGCCAACCCAAGAAGATCTAGAAACAACACAACAGA
This sequence comes from Saccopteryx bilineata, assembly GCF_036850765.1. Lineage (NCBI taxonomy): Eukaryota > Metazoa > Chordata > Mammalia > Chiroptera > Emballonuridae > Saccopteryx > Saccopteryx bilineata. The sequence goes on from NC_089490.1 coordinate 288,974,483, forward strand.
ATACTGGAGGCAGACAATACCAACCATAGACTCAGCTAGCTACACAAACAACACACCCAAAGGAGGAGGCTATACACAGACAAAATGGCAAGACAGAAAAATGCAAACCAAATGAAATCACCAGAAAAAGAGGGATCAAAGGGACCAAAGGGATCAAAGGGACCAAAGGGAAAGCGGTCAGAGTGAAAGGGGAAGAAAGGATGGGATCAGAGATGGAAAGAGATTAGTGAAATTATATATTCATAACACAGCGTTATAGAGAGCAGGACAGCAAATTCTGAAGGGAAGGGGGAGGGTGTTGGGGTGGTAGGGTCAAAGGGTATATCAAGGGGAACACGGGGGGTGGGGGGAGGGAGAGATATTTGGTGAGACACTTGAATCTATGTAAGCACAATAAATTAAATCAATAAAATTTAAAAAAGGAAAAGAAAGGGTGGTAGAGAGTCAGGGACAAGTGTGCAAAAGGGGTGTAATGGGAGGTACATTGTTGGGGTGTGAGGATGTTATATTGAGTGGGACACTTGAACCTATGTTAACACAATAAATAATAAAATAAAATACTTCCCCCACAAAAACATGATTGAGGAACTGATGTTCACCTGTTGAACACTGTACTTAGAATTCCTTTAAACTAAGGCTTTGTTTCCACAACTTTGTAAGCAGTCACACTGTGATGTCCACCAACAATCCACAACCTGAGCAATGAGACACCTGCAGGAAGCAGGTTATCTGCTGATGGAGCTGATTATTACTGGGGAAAGAGGTTCAATCAAATAAGAAACCAGATAGGGAAAGTTGGTTACTGATGCAAGAAAAAAAAAAAAAGTACTGACAGGTTTGCCCCTACAGCATTTTTCAGTTTCTTAAAATCTGCACTAACTAATGAACACAGCAGTGATGGACAAAAGCATCAGCGGATTTCTCATTTCAGATCCTAGTACATCCAAGCATCAGCCATGCATCAAGGAGAAATATACAGCCTTTTGCAAGGTTTTTCGTGTGATTTGAAATCTATTTATTCAAAATGCATCTGGAGTCTTGGGAAATATTCTACAATACAAAAAGATAGAGTTCTTAAAAAGCAGGACATATTGAGAAAAATAGTGTGTTAAAGAAAGAAAGGAAGACATATTTTAAAGTGATCCAAGTATTTTCCCTCAGTTAAAACTTTAAAGAGACAATAAGCCAAATGAAACAAAATATGAGATAAGTCACTCAAACAACAGAATAAGATAAAAATATGTGTCTGAATTAAGGGGAGTGATAGTATCATAAATGTCATAGGTATAATTTAAAATAATGTTAAAATTTCACATAAAATGGAAGAGTATAAATTTTACTACAATACACAAATGTATTAGTTAAAAAACATAAAACAGCCCTGGCCGGTTGGCTCAGAGGTAGAGCGTCGGCCTGGCGTGTGGGGGACCCGGGTTCGATTCCTGGCCAGGGCACATAGGAGAAGCGCCCATTTGCTTCTCCACCCCCACCCCTCCTTCCTCTCTGTCTCTCTCTTCCCCTCCCGCAGCCAAGGCTCCATTGGAGCAAAGATGGCCCGGACGCTGGGGATGGCTCCTTGGCCTCTGCCCCAGGCGCTAGAGTGGCTCTGGTCGCAGCAGAGCGACGCCCCGGAGGGGCAGAGCATCGCCCCCTGGTGGGCAGAGCGTTGCCCCTGGTGCCGGGTGGATCCCGGTCGGGCGCACGCGGGAGTCTGTCTGACTGTCTCTCCCCGTTTTCAGCTTCAGAAAAAAAAAACCACCATAAAACAAAGACATAAACACATTTTTAAGTTATCAAATGAGTCTGAATAAAAGTAAATGTGTCTAAAGCGAGGGGCAAAGCTGGAGGAGAAGTATGGAAAGGTAAGTATTGTAGACAAGCTAAATCTTCTGTGGGTAGAGGCTTTGAGTTGGCAGTAAATTGTAATGAACATCAGTAATTGGGCTCTGGAAAGTTCAGATCTACAAAAACTATAATTTTTCCTAAGTTGAAAAGCAAGGAGACTTTCTTGTTGTTTCAAGAGATGTAAAATTAAAAAACAAAAAGCTTTATCTGAGAATCTGTGGTCTGTGACATGCTCTCATTTGATCTTAGGCAATTAATCTACATTATTTGTTTGGTTTATAATAATTCTTACATCAATATTTAAATTTAAAAGGATTAAGATATGTGATATCTTCCAGATGACAATAATCATTCTTGTAGAAAAGAACTCACAATCTATACTTCAAAACAATTTTGAAGATTGGATTCTAACAAATACAATGGCTCCAGTTTAAAATCACAACATAATAGTCCTATATAGTTCAATTAGATAAGAAAATAAAAACAAGAAACAAGACTAATTTAATTATAAAGGAAGAAGCATAACATTATTGGAAGATGTGAATATATTTTACTTTAAAAATTCAAAGTATCATCCATCAAATGTAAAATGAATAAAAAAAAAGTTTCTGAACAATGTTTAAACAATTGAATTCCAAAAGACCTGCAACAAAAGTTGAAAGCAATTTAAAATCTTTTATCTTATAAATATTTATTAAATATACTGAGAAATAAATTTAATGAAAAAGTTACAATGCTTTTTTGCAATTGTAAAGCTTATATGATAACTATTAAATAAAAATTAAATAAGTGTGAAAGAGATATTTATTGATTTTGTTCTAAGAATTTATCATTTCAAATAATCCCAGGCAATAGGAATAAGTGTTTTCTCAAGGAAGTTTTAAAACTGATACTGAATGATATGGAAGAAGAAAGTGTAAGACAACTAAGACGTGAATAAAGAAGTTGACAGGAAATGATTCTATTCTGTTTAATATAGATTTATAAAATATATTACTTTTAAAAGTAAGATATACGCTATGGTATTGAAAAATTAATTAATGAAATAAAAGAGAGAGCCTTGAAACACAAACATACACACATTCAGACATGTGCCAACTTGATATACATCAGAGCTGATTGAAATTATCAGTAGAGATTTATAGACTATTCAATAAGTGGTACTGAAAAATCTGATCTCAATTTTTTTTAAGAACATACCATCCCTAACTTCACTTTATATGCAAAATCAACCTTAGGTAGATCAAGCATTTAAAGGTGAAAGATCAAAGTATAGAATTGTCAACAAAAAATAATAAAATAGATTAATTAATTTAGGATAAGAAATTATTAGAGAAGTGGTAAGATATCTTACTCATACAAAGATAGGCTGATGTACTTCTATAACAGTTACAAACTACTGCTTACCAATAGGCATCAGGAAAGACAAGGCACAGGTAGAGTAACAATATTTGTCCAAATTATATACAATTAGAAAAACACCATCTATTATAAAAATAGTTCGAATTCATAAACTGTTGTTTGCAGGAAAAAAGGAAACAAATTACTTTTAAAAGCTATTATATGATTTGACTTTGAGTGGTGGGCACACAGTGCAATATACAAATGATGTACTATAGAAATGTATACTTGAAACCTACATGATCTTATAAACCAATGTCACCTCAATAAATTTACAATAATATTAAATGTTCTTGCACAATTTATTTTAAACAATAAATAAATAAAAGATATTTAATGATGCCCAAACTTACTAATTATGAGATCAGAACACATTAAGGCCATAGTGAGATATGATTTATAACTAAGTTGCCAAAAATAAATGGCATAAAAATGACCAATGTTGAGAAGATACACAAAAATTTGAATACTCATACAGTACTGACAAAAATATAAACTGGTACCGGTTCCCCTGCAAATAATGTTTCACTATCCTGAAAACATAAACAGATGAATATCACTTAACCCAAAAATCTGACTCATAGACATAAACATTGGTCACACACTCACACACAAACACACAAAATTAATCAGATACTTAAGAAATAAATAAGTATAAATGATTCTAAATACAGATACAAAACAGAATATAAATGTCATTTACATTTTCTTGAAAGAGAAGAAACATAAAGGTTGTATTGTATCAAGAAACTGCAAAATAGTAAAATACAATTATAAAGATTTAAATGTTACATTCTTTATTTTGAAAGAAAGGGCTATATTCTAATTCTCAGCAGTAAAACTTAGAAAACTACATTTAAATTATAAAATCATAAGGTAAAGTTAATAAAATTGAGATATAATATATTCATTACATCAAATAGAAAAAAAGGAAAACAAGGTTTAAAAATACAGAAATATAAAGAAACATCAAAGTGGTATCAAGAATAAATAGACATAAGATATTGAATTTAAAAAATTAAGAGAAACATTCTTTGCATACAAAATTGAAGTTTTTGCCATTTTTGAATTTTGAGTATCTCTTTCATTATTTTTAAATGCACGGTGAAGTTATATATTAGTAGAAGAAAACAATGTGCATTGTAAAACAAAATTTTGGTTCTAATATGATCAATAAATTAAAGACAAAGCCACTATACAAAAAATAATTTTAAATATCTTATATTTAAAACTACTGTATTTTAATTTCTGAAAATATTTGTTTTAAATTGTTTGAAAATTAAAATAAACATTTATGGCTATAAATATATTTAACACTTACTTATATAACAAATATACATTTTTGCTTTTGGACACTCAATAGTTAATTGTCTTGATTTTCTACAGAATATAAATTCTACAATTTTAAAGTTATGATTAAAATAATAGTCACATTTGTTTTCTTAAAAATCTTTATGCTCATAGACAATTTTAAATTCCATTACCAAAATAAAGTAAATGTCATCAACCAGAAAAATACAGAAAAATTTTATTTAAAGAAAATGATTTATAGATTCCACATGTGTAAGAAAAACTCTATTTAAATGAAGACCCCTCAACCCTGGCCAGTTGGCTCAGTAGTAGAGCATTGGCCTGGTGTGTGGAAGTCCTAAGTTTGATTCCCGGCCAGGGCACACAGGATAAGCGCCCATCTGCTTCTCCACTCTTCCCCTTTCTACCCTTGCCCCTCTCGTTTCTCTCTCTCTCTCTTCCCCTCCCACAGCTAAGGCTCCATTGGAACAAAGTTGTCCCAGGCGCTAAGGATGGTTCCATGGTCTCCACCTCAGGCACTAGAATGGCTCTGGTTGTAACAGAGCAGAGTTCCAGATGGCCAGAGCATCACCCAATAGTGAGCATGCTGGGTGAACCTAAATCAGGCGCATGCGAGAGTTTGTCTCTCTGCCTCCCTGCTTTTCACTTCAGAAAAAAAAAAAAAAATGAAGACCCCTCTGTAAAACTAGAAAATTAAACATAGGACTAACAAGCTTTAATGTCATATTACTGATGTTTCATCTTTATTTTAAAGCTCACAGATCAGGAAACATGTTAAAACTAGTTTGTTTTTGTTTTTTTTTCCTAACAACAAATTAGTAACAGGTTAAGAATCTAGTATATAAGCATTTCTATATTTCATTTAAAGAACAATAACATCTATAGTTTGCATTTTGTTTACTTGTGCCTCAAGAAATCTTAAGCATCCTAATATCAATATAAATGTATTTATTCAAATTAATCATTTGCATTTTAATATTGTTAATATATTTCTGGAGTTTTGTTCACATGTATTTATGGAAAGTTATCTTGGCATTAAAACAGCATATATTTAGAACCATATATTAATATTTATTTATCTGGAAAATACAATATCATCCCTCCAGTTCTACTCTTTTATTTTAAAAGAAAGGTCCAGAGAGAGGAACTAAGTTTATTTTTTTCTCCATGCTTTGTGTCCATATTTTATTTTATTTTTATTCAGCAAACTATGGAGTACAAAGTATATACAGTAGGGAAATGAATTAAATATAATGTCTGTCCTGAGGATATGTACAAAATCAAAGATAAAATTGATGCATAAGCAAATGTTTGGAATACAATATTGCAAGTCATATCACGGAGGTTCCACAGAGGCACAAAGATGAAGAAATTAACCGATCCAGAAAATGGAAGTACATTTTCTTAACAAAGGTTTCAACATTTGAAGTAGATCTTGGAGGATAAATAAGAATCTTGCACAGAAAGAAAAAATGAAAGTGGGTTTCAAAAGGAAGAAATAGTGGTAAAAGTACAGAGTTCGTTGAGAGCTGAGGATCAGGGCACCTTTGGAGATGGCTTCAAATAAAGCAACTGCTGAAGCTTTACAAAACCCAGTGGTCAGCAGGACCAGGTGAAAATGAGGTGCCCATGTCTGCTGTCATAAATTGTGAAGGACACCAGACTATTAATTTTCATAAGCTGCCCACACCACCAGGCATGGTACCACAATACAGCAGTTATTTCTTTCTTTTTCTTTATCTTCTCCTTCCTTGTCTTTTGTTTCTCTATTTTCATTTTACTAGAATCTGAGCAGAGGTTATCTTTTCCTGTTTTACAACCAAGCATATGGGCACTGGGGGAGCAAATATCTTACAATTGTATAGATAAATGGCATTAAAAATGGCTGACCTCCACCTCAGGTGGGCCCTCCAAGTTCCTAGTTCCTTTTTAATGATATTTTTACTGACTTTGGTGATCTCTGACTACAGCAGCCCTTTATGGAGCTACCACTAGGGTATTCAAGGTTCAGGCAGATATTTCTGTGGGTCCCTCTCTAAATAAACAATATGATTGAAATCTGTATGACAAAATCCATAGGGTCATCTGAGGCAGAGATATGTCAATGATGACAAGACAGAGAATAAGAGTGGAAATGAGGTATTTGTTTGCTTATTTCTTGAACAGTACATAGAAAGATGCTTTTTAGTGTACAGGCACCAACTCTTCCTGTTCAGGTCCAGAACCATCTCTGTGTCTGTGTGCTTTACAGTCAAATGTACCATTACCAGCTAATTTTACATGTTTTGTCACAAGAAAAAAATAGCATCAATATATTACTAACAATAGCTCTCTGTAGTCTGTATGGAAACAGTATACATTTGACCCTTGCACATCTTGGGGGTTAGGGGTTCTGACTTTCCCTGCAGTCCAAAATTCTGTGAATAACTTTGACCCTACAGTAATTAGCACTTTGAATCTTAGATTCCATCAACCCTGATTTAAAATAATATTCTCTTATTCTCAACCAAAGATTTCCCACCTCATATTGATAATAATGATTTTTAACGCAAGCTTGTTTGTAGCCATGGAATGCATAAGGTAGAAAATAGGGAGAACTGTTTTTATTGAAAAACTCCACATATAAAAGGACCTGCGCAGCTGAAACCCCTGTCATTTAAGGTGTAAGAACAGATCTTTTTTCTCTGTAGTTCCTTAATGTCACTTATTTAATAAAATCTGCAGCATTTCTCATGCATTGTCCATGAATATTGGCCTTCAGTGACTTTCTCAAAGTGAGAGAGATTTGTGCCTGCGATTTGATAATAAAAATGAATGCAATTTTTTCCTAGATTAAGTAGAAAAATGGGAGAGATCTTTTTTCTGGACATATTAATTTGCTGTTTGGAATTTTAGAGAATAATTGTAGAACAATATATTTTTCAACAATGACTTTTCTTGGACTAGTTACACCATGATCCTTGCAGTTCTAAGAGTGTGATTTTTTACTGTATTTGCCTCATTCTTGACTTCCCACACTGCAACAGCATAAAAGGATAGAGAGAACCAGGGTAGAGCAAGAAGAGAAATCTCATTGGCACAAGGAATCTTATTCTTTGTTAAGCACAACATAAGACTAACCCAGGGCGGCATGTGTCACCACATTGACCAGAAGCAAGAGAGAAAGAATGCACAATGACCAGGAGGGCCTCTTGTCATTACTGAGCAACAATCTTTAGAAGCCCTGTGGGATTGCCTGACATGAGGCCTGGACCTTGCCTCGCATGAGATGACCTTCTGGGGTGCCAGTATCCAGGGAAACACTGTGTTAAAATGATTTTACAAGTGACCGCTATTTCATGCTATCAGAAAGAGACAGAAGGTTTTGAAGTAGACAAATTTTGCAAGTTGGTCAGAGGTAGAACAAGATCCCGTGTGCCCAGTCCTGACTTACTATCATCCCTGGCTCATCCCAGGCACTGAAGGGGGAGGCATATGGCTAAGAGCAGGCTCCACCTTTTCCAAAACTCAGGGCTGTTTTCTTTTCAGTATTTGTATCTTTAGTACCATCATTTTTATTTTTATAGACTGTTAATTTCTACTTTAGTGTGAATATTTAAGATATAATGTAGAATTTTTTCATCTTTAATTTACCAATATTCACTTGGATCTTACAGAATTCCCTATATCCATACTCATTTAATTATCACCATCTAAATACAGGAATTGTAAATTTTGTGATGAGCATGATAGAGTATTTAATGTTATATTACTGTACCTATAGCTCAAAACTCATTTCCTTTATCTATAAAATAGATATGTCATCTAGATTATGAAGTTGTGGTGAGGTTTAAATGTAATATAATAATTTTGTAAATTATAGTGTTGGGACATAAGCGCCCAATATATTACAGAAGTAGCATATTTGTTCTTATATAATAACATGCATGCTTCTTTTTCTTTTCTTATTTAAGAAATATAAAAACATTAAGCTTTTAAAGTTTACCTTTTACTATGAGAAAGAGCTAAAACCAAAAGATAATAAATTATATTTATCTATGAGATTTGGGTATAGAAATGAGGGTCTGTCCACAGATTAAAAGAAAACACTTAAGCAAGATTCTAAACAAGAGAAGAAGCCTTGGCCCTGGCCAGTTGGCTCAGCGGTAGACAGTTGGCCTGGTGTGTGGAAGGTCTTGTTTTCATTCCCAGCCAGAGCACATAAAAGAAGCGACTATCTGCTTCTACACCCTTCCCCTTCTCCATTCTCTGTCTCTCTCTTCCCCTCCCACAACTAAGGCTCCATTGGAGTAAAGTTGGCCAAGGTGCTGAGGATGGCTCCATGGCCTCCATCTCAGGCGCTAGAATGGTTCTAATTGCAATGGAGCAGCAGCCCAGATGGGCAAGGCATCGCCCTCTAGTGGGCATGCCAGGTGTATGCTTGTCAGCCACATGCAGGAATCTGTCTCTCTGCCTCCTGGCTCCTCCCTTCAGAAAAATACTAAATAAATAAAAAAATAAATAGGAAAAGAAAAGAAGAAAAACCTCAACTATTTCAGCCAGCACTGCTCAACAGAAAAGTAAACCACACAAGATAAATTGAGATTACATTATTTATTTTCACTTAATCACCTAACAATTTACTTGTATGTATCCATTAAAACTTTGCATTAATATGATGGAACATAGACATTTCCATAAGGTAGAAATTGGGACAGTATAATTTCATGGGTGAATAGGCAGAGATAAATATGCATGTGGCATATTGCAATGAAACATGTTTGCTCTTTAGAATTCTTCATTCTACAAAAGAATGTTCATTATAACAAATTCATGAAATAAGTTAGATACAACTAACTCCAAGAACAATTATGGAGCTGCCATTAAAACGAATTTACATTGCACTGCATGAAGACTTGTATGATGAATAAAGCATTCATACAATCTCACTTATTCAAACTGATTCAAAGCATAAAAAGAAATATGAAGTCATATTTATTGGACATGAGATAGGAAGACATTATGCAAGAAGGAGTGCAGGAGCTCAATACATCAAGGTTTTAAATAACAACAACTGAAGTGTAAGGAAAGCTCAGCCCTTTGGTGATCCTCGTATTGAGCAAATTGCACTTCTTAGCCAATGTTTTAGACAGACAATGTGGTTATTTGTAGATAGCTACATGTGTGACTATGATATATGATATAATAAAATATCTGGCAGCTCTTCATGACCTAGATTAAAGAAGCATCCATTATTTTATTATAGGTAAACATAAACATATTTGCTCTTGGTTTCAATTAATTATTTGTTGTGCAATTTAGTTGCATACCTTTTAAATGCCTTGACTCTGTTACATTATTTGTGGGACAAGCAAGGACTTGCTTTTTTTATCCCTTCTCTTTTTCACCACAGCATATTTTTTTAACAAATAGTTTTGGGTAAAAAAGGTAGAAAGAGAAAAAAGGGTGGTGTGTTTCATGTCCCTGATATGCTTCCAGTAACATAGAGACTCATTAAAAAGAAAAATCACTAGAGGATGTGTATTGTTGCCATGTTTATCAGTTAGAATTTTGAACTCTATATTTGCAACTTAATAAGCAACTGAATGGGGGAAGCAGAATCATTAACAGACATTAATATTTTCTTTTTTAATATTTAAAAATATTTTATTTTACTAGTATATAAATTACATCTTTTATACTCATCTTTTTAGTCAGTCCTGTGGCAGTTTGGAATTTTGCACATATAATGTTTAAAATTTTATTCTTTGAATTAGATAAGTAGAAAGTAAATAGAAACAATATTAAAATTCTGAAGCCTATATTTATGGTCAGGTCTTTAGTAAGCAGTGCATAAAAAGGATGTTTAATATTTATATCAAATTCCAGAAGACCTTAACCCATGCCCTATACTACAACCTGAAAGAGATTCTTCATGAATAAATATATATATATATAATATTAATTATTTTATGGTGACCTATGATACTCAGTCACTATTTCACTGGCAATATTAGTCTATTACATAAAACAGAGTCAGCCAGCTTCTCTCTAAAGGTCCAGATTACTAAGTAGTTTAGGTTTGCAAACCATACAGTCTATGTTGCAATTGTTCAATTTGGCCATTCATTGTAAAAACAGCCATACACAACACATGAATATTAGCTGTATTCCACTAAAACTTTCTAAGCAAAAAATAGGTGGCCAGCCAGAATTATCTGCAAGCCATATATTACTGACTCTTTTTTTTTGTTTCATATATTACTGACTTTTAAGGTAAAAGAACTTGATGCCTCCAGAAGTGGGTTTCCTGCCAAATATGCTACTCATTTTTATGATGTATTAATCAAAGTCTAAGCCTGTAAGACACAACCAAAGTGGCAAGGACTTAATGGTTATAGTCCAGTATTACCCATTAGTCACAATTAACAGTAATTAATGTGGTGTGTCCTTAAGTGCATCAGGAAAGTATGACATTTCTTAAATTACTTCTGCTATCAACTGTCTTAGACAAGAAAGCTTTCACAATGAGAGAGCCATTGAGTTTGAGTTATGGAAAGACAGTCAGTCACCACTTGAAGATGAATATGCATTAGATAGCCATTATAGTTGGTAAGCCCTTTATGCATACTACCTTAGTGGTAATAAGAAAACTACACAAGGATAAAAGTATCATTCCCAGGTTCTAAATTTGGGATCTGAAACTCAGAATGAATACATAAACTGGACAAGGTCACAGTGTTAGTAAATTAAAACAGAGCATCAAATATTGATTTCAAATCTGTCTGACTCAAAAACTCATGCTCTTTTTTTCATGTATTGCTCAACTGTGTACATTGTCTACTATAGCTCTGGTTTTTTTAAGCTTTGCTTGGGAAAATTACTTGCTATTTGCAGCCACTGCAAATTTCACTGAGCCCTCATCACTGGTCAGCTTTCTTTAGCTTTCATTTCTACTGTACCACAAAGTCAGATTTCTCCTCAACCTCCTTAAATTCAAGAGGGAAGCTGCCTTCTGTTTACTGACCTACAAGACCATCTTACAGGAGAGCTTATAACTTCACTACTTTTTCCTCCAAATAGCTTTGAAGTGTTTCTTTCTTTCTTTTTTTTTTTTTTACTTTTTGTTCTTTTCTGCAAAATAACCTCTCCTCTACTTTCCTAAAAGTCGATACACATAACCTCCTTGATTCTATGCTTCCCTACCACTTCCAGACGCAGGCTTCAGCTAGGGTTTCATTTTATTCACACTGTTGCTTCCTGGGTCTCAGCCCACAAACAAGCACAGGGCTCTTCCAGCCTGATCTTAAATGCTCCAATCTCTCAAATTGTTTCCAATTACTCCCCATTTATTTTACTGTAAAACCTCTTGAAAAAAACAAGTCTATGGCTTTGAGCAAGTTTGCCACTGACTCAAACCCCATTCCCTGGACACTGTGTCTTCTGCCATCATAAGTCTACTGAAAGTGATCTATCCGGGTTTTCCTGCAATCCTGGGAAGAAATCTCTCCTGGTTGGCCCTAATATAAGGTAGATAAATTTCTTGGAGGAAATTCAGGTCGTTAAGCTCACTCTTAATTTTGAAAACTTTTTCTTAGATTACTTTTTTTCTCTATTATTTCCCTGGGATCCTTCAGTGACTGTCTCCTTTGACTGCTTTCCTTAAGGGAAGTGTCAATGCTGAAATTTATCTTAATTGTTCTCTCTTCATACTTTTCTCTGTGCAAATTTCACCTCTTTTCATACATTCCTATATTATTCTATTCAGATTCCATATCTATTTTGCTCTATTGCCTCCAGATCCTCTTTCTTCCACTTTCAACACACCGATGTCTCTCCGTGAGAACTAACCAGTAAAATGTAATATGGTCTAAAACAAGCTGACCCTTGGCACACTCACAAAGGAAACCAACCTTTCTTCATCGCTCACAGTTCAATTTCAGAGTTCTCTATAACTATTCCTCTCATATGTATTTTCACTCTTTTCCGGTCGCCCCCTCTGTTGATTTTCCCTGATATCACAAATACTGTGGTCAAAACTCATGTTTCCTCATTTTATTATTGATTTTATTAATTACTTCATTCCTCTCAACACTTCAACTGATTAAATGAGTACCTTTCTCATTAGGGAGGATAATTTGCCTTACTCAAGTCTACTAATTCAAATGTTAATTCTGTTCAGAAACACACAGACCCATCCAGAAAAATATTTAGTCCAATATTGGCCCAGTCAAGTTGACATATAAATCATCACAGTTTTCTTTAGACCAAGGCAATAAATACACTAGAAACATTGGACATCTTTCTCCTGTGCCAGGCTGAACCAGCAATAAGGAGAAACATTTTGCATTCCCCTGTACTACAAAAATGATCACTATTTCAGGATCTGACAAAACAGGGTCCACATGAAAGTATTCTCCGCAGACTTGGACTGCTTACTTGAAGGAAATTCTTCAGGGCAACAGCACACCGGGACACATCAAAGATAAAAGAAAACATTAAAGGATTGAAATTAAGCTGTTAGGATTCAAGTTCACCATCTACTACAATAACTGCCTCTTTCGATTTAAACGTTTGTCATTCCTGCTTCACATTGTTAGCTATTATTATGTTAAAGATGTCAACTTTAAGAGAAAATCAAACCATCAAGCAATAAGAAAGTCTCTTCTGAAGGCTGAGTCTTGTAGGAATGGGGTCCTTAATAACTCATATTTATTGCAGGAAATGGAATTGGGCAAAGATGTAACCTTAGGAAAATAACTGTAAGAGCACACATACTTTCCATTCTGCTATTTCATAGATTTAACTTTCACATTAACTTAAATGAATTGTATATGCGTTCATTTAAAATAAGGGACAGAAATATCTTAAAGTCCATTAAAATATATTGACTTCAGATTTTTTGAAGGGCAGAGTTTAAATACGTCTCACATTTTGCTAAAAGCATAAAAGTGTTCCTACTTTGAAGAAACATCCACTGAAATAATCGCCTCATTAAAATTTTCAGTTTGCAAAGTTGAACTTTAAAGTGAAATTTCTTTTCTAGTAAAAAAAAAGCTATGTTTAATTATCTAAATTAAACTTTTTTAAAAATAAGTGAATAAATACCTTAAACCATTTTTAAAACTGTGATAAAAAGATATACCTTAAAATTCAGTTTTAGCACCAGTAACAAAAACTTTGACTTAACTATACTTGCTCAATAATGTATATAGGTGTGTAAATAAAAAAATAAATAGCTCTTTTTAAATTTTTAATTACTATCTATATTGATCAATAGATATATTTATTATTGGATTATCAAAGCAATTTACATATTTTCTTATTTCTAAATAGGTGGTATCAGCCTAAGCTAAAGTTTTTTGAAAATTATATTCCTTGTTACAGAGGTTTACTATTTTTTCTGGAGTCTTTCATTTTACATGTGTCTACATGTACTTGGTTTTTGGTTGTTGTTTTTTATTTTGTTTTGTTTTGTTTTTTTGCAGAGACAGAGAGAGAGTCAGAGAGAGGGATAGATAGGGACAGACAGACAGGAACAGAGAGAGCTGAGAAGCATCAATCATCAGTTTTTTGTTCCAACACCTTAGTTGTTCATTGATTGCTTTCTCATCTGTGCCTTGACCAGGGGGCTAGAGCAGACCGAGGGACCGCTTGCTCAAGCCAGTGATCTTGTACTAAAGCTGGTGAATGTTGCTCAAGCCAGATGAGCCTGCGCTCAAGCTGGTGACCTCGGGGTCTCGAATCTGGATCCTCTGCATCCCAGTCTAACGCTCTATCCACTGTGCCACCGCCTGGTCAGGCACATGTACTTCTTATAAACACTTTTGCATATGAATGTGTTTTAGAAACTTTACCTCAAAACCTTAAATCCTTATTTCTCTCTTTATGACTTTCTAATGTCCAACTTCCACCCATGGAAGGACTGATCATATGTGTTAAAGGCAAGTAGTGCAACTCAATTTTATTTTCCTGTCTAATCATAATATGCTCTATACAGTTATTTGTGGAGAGTAACTTTTTTAGAGGAAGGAGAATGGGTGATAGTCATTATAGACACTATCATAGACAGCTTGGTGTTTACCTCTTTTTTTTCTTTTCACTGTTTTCCATCTCACATTTCTGTTATTGAAAGATGCACTGCAAATATCATAGAAACTATAAATAGTAATAACACTGGGGAACAATTTTTTTTTCATTTTCTGTTGCATGAGGTTTTAGAACTATTTCTATATACTTCAGCATTGCTAATTCCAAATCTAAAATCCGTTTTATGGTGCATACTCTAGTTTTTATGCAATTTTAATTTATTTTTGTTAGTTAATGGCATGCATTGGTTTTTAAATTAGAGTTAAAGGGCAATGACTCTTGGATTGAACATAACCACAAGGCAATTAATGTTTTACAAACATCACTTTTACATAATTGTAGTTGTTTTTAAATGTAAAAAATTATTATCTGATAAAAACACCTTCTTATTTTGTTTTAAGATTGAATCATGGCTTCTTCGAGTAGGTGTAAATGCAAGAATAGTCCTGACACCTTCTGTTATATATGTGGATGTTACACACTTCAAAGTAAAAGGCACACTATTTCATCATTTGTGACATGTGCATATATTGCCTATTTTCAAGTTCCCCTTGGCAATCAAGACAAGAATTGGGCTGCTCATAATGTGTGTCATAATTGTGAGGAAATGCTTCATGACTAGACAAAAGGAAAATGCAAAGGAATGCCTTTTGGTATTCCCATGGTTTGGTGTGAACCTAAGGACCACAGCAGTGACTGTTATTTCTGTCTGATTCATACAAAGGGCATTGGCAAGAAAAAACAGCATATGATCGCATATCCTAATATTCCTTCAGCAATACGACCTATCCCACACTCTGAGACACTCCCGGTTCCAGTTTTCAATGATTTTCTTTCTTCTAAGGATGAAGAAAGTGAACAAGGTGATCAAGTGTATTTTGATAAGATGCATGAGGAAATGGTTGTAGAATCTGAAGGGTCTTCTTCTGATGCCAAGCATTCATTAACCCCTCAGCAGTTTATCCAACCAAATTAAATGTTTAGTAAGAATGACATAAAAATTGTCCTTGACTTTCTGAAGTATGAGGAGCATAACTAGATCATTTGTGTGGATCTTAAAATGGTAATTTTCCTGCTAGGACAACAGAGAGGTTTTATGAAGTATCCTTGCTTTCTGTGTTTGTGGGACAGCTAAGCTCGGGAGAAACACAGAAGGAGTGGCCAAACGTGAAGCTTTGGAAGTAGGGATGCAAAATATTGTGAATGAACCTGTACTTAATTGAGACAGGCTCACTTTCCCCCCACTTCACATCAAACTTGGCTTAATGAAGCAGTTTGTTCAGGCTTTGAATAGAGAAAGTGAATGCTTTCAACATATTATATTATTTCTGCTTTTCCTGCCTTGTCTTTCGAGAAGATAAAAGCCGGTGTATTCGATGAACCTCAAATTTGAACCCTCATACGTGACGAAGAATTTGCCAGGAAAACAAATAAGGAGGAAAAAGCAGTTACAAAGAACTTCCTTGGCAACAAAAAAGCAGAAAACTATGAATTGCTGGTTCAAAGGATGCTGTTGGCTTTCTGCAACATTGGGTGAAACATGAGCTTCCTGAACAGTCACCTTGATAAGTTTCCCAAAATCTTGGAGCTGTTAGTGATGAGCAGACTACTGCTGGAACATCTAATGAGATTGTGTTCAACAAGTACACAAACTCAAGAGCTACAAACACAAATTTTTGCCTGAATTGAATTTAAATAAGTTTTGTACAAACTTTATGATCAAAATAAGTGTTTTAATATGTTCTATTTTGAAATTGTAGACAAATTCTGATGCAATCACATCTTTTAGTGTATTAGTGTGTTTACTGCATTATATAAATTATTATATTTTCACAAAGATGATGCCCAAGAAGACATTCTACTTTATTATGTTAAACTAAATGTTGAAAATTTTACAATAAGATGAAAACCTAAAATCTTGAATTGCAAAAAACTATAGCTTACAGAGAAAAACTAATGTCAGATTTGAGATCAGCACACTCGAATTAGGTACAAACAAGTGTTTTTGTGGATGCAACAAGAATTTTGTTCCCCAGTGTAATGTAAAACACATTTTATCATTCTTCAGGCCACCTTATAATTGCTATTGAATATTTATTTATTGATAGTAGAGAAACAGGAAGAAAGAGAAAAACATTAATTAGTTGTTACTCTTATTTATTTATTGGTTGATATTTATATGTGGTCTGACTGGTGATTGAACCCTCAACCTTGGGGTATTAGGACAACGCTATAACCAACTGAGCTACCCAGATATAACTACTCTTATTGAATTTTTATTTGTAATACAATTAATGTTTCTAGATTAAGATTTATTAATTCTATATAAACTGCTTACAAAAATTAGGAAATATTTCAAAATGAATATGAAGAGATAAAATATTCCCTAATTTTTGTGAGCAGTGTGTTTCATTGTTATCTGTAGATTCAAAAAATGAATTCTTCACATCATTATTTTGTGAGTCAAAGAGTTTTTCTTTTTTTTCCGTACTTTTTTTAAATTCTTTTTTATTTTTTATTCATTTTTAGAGAGGAGAGAGAGAGACAGAGAGGTAGAGAGAGGAGAGAGAGACAGAGAGAGAGAAGAGGGGGAGGAGCTGGAAGCATCAACTCCCATATGTGCCTTGACCAGGCAAGCCCAGGGTTTCTAACCAGCGACCTCAGCATTTCTAGGTCGATGCTTTATCCACTGCTCCACCACAGGTCAGGCGAGTTTTCAAACTATTAATTGGAAAGTTGGGTTATGCTACTATAATATTAAAGTGATTTTAAAATATGAATTGAAAAGGTAAGTTTTAGTATGTTTATGTGTTTTGATTTTATAATAGACAAACATAAAATTGGATGTTCCCAGAATTTATTTGTATTTGATTATACAACGCTTTTTTATACTAAATCTTTTACAGGCACGAGGGTAACAATATTAACTGTGGGAAAAGTCTAAAAAAATATACAGGGTGTATATTTATAAAAAAATACACAAATAGGTTACACTTGTTTGTATAAAAAATAATACAATAAACTGTGTGTTTCACATATTCATGACAGTATATCTACTTTCGCCCAATCCTGTCCATCCCTTTTTGTTTTGTGCTCACTTTGACCTTTACCTTATAACAACCTTGAATGCCTAGATACTACCAGGATCTGGGATCAGCAGTCTTATTTTCTAGCCTTTACTTCTTTGCCTATATACAAAAAAAGTGACCAATGTAGATATATTGATCACTTTTTTTGTAGTTTGTATAGCTTCTACAAGAATTTTATTATAGTAATTGTAAAGTTGTATTTATAAATGTAAATTAAAATAGTGATTACAATATTGCATTCAACAATTGATATTTTAGTTGTTTCTTAGCTGAAGCATTTCATAAATATCTGAAATGGTGTTCTTACAGGTCCTACTGTAGCTATTTATTTGTTGAGACTTGTGCTCTGTGCTGTATCAGCCAATACTATATATGAGTTTGATAAAGTATGGCCATATTGATTGTCCTACTTGTAACCCTCCTTCTTTGTTAGGTATTATGTAGAGTATATAACATAACAATTCAATTTGGAAAACATGCATAACTAAAAAAGTAGAGCTAACTACCCTAAACTAGTGATCACTAATTAAATTTATCTTGGGAGTATGAACTACTTTTTGTTTATACACTGCAGGTTAATTGTATGAACTTTAAGCCAGACATTCCAATGCTTAGCAAAACACTGAGTCCACTTGACTGTACAAAGACCTCTCCTTGGCTTTCTTTTCTTATGGCTTTTCTGATATAAATGGCCTTCTGTGTGACCTATAGAAATAACCCTGAAATTTAAAAAGAATATTCAAAATTCATTAAAAAGATTAAAGCCATAACCCTTGGGTTTTGACCCCAACAGGGCTGACCTATGGAGGGCTTTTGCTTCTGAATCCTGAAGACCAAATAAGCACCTTTCATTGTGACCTTGAGACACAGACATTTTCTTACTGTGCTGTTAATAGAAAATGAGCATAAGGGCAGGCTGAAACTTTTAGTAATATGCATATCAAGCAAAACTTTAAAGGTAATAGGATTAAATAGTGGTAAAGAAATGTTCTTTATATCCAGTTATCAACTGGACAAGAATGTGGTTGCTAAACCGTGATGTGAATAAAACACCCCTGGAAAAGATTTGAAGAATAACGCTTGAACAAGAAAAAAAAACAAATATAAATTCACTCCAATGGGTAGAGCAGAAAGGATAACTCCAAATAAAAATAATATTTTATGAAATGTCAAAGGAGATTAAGATAGTGGTATCATATCTTAAAAGTTTAAGAAAAGACTGGGAATGATTGCTGTGTTTAGTTATTTGCAATAACCTCGGCAGGTGTATTAGTCAACTCAAGCTGCCAGAATAAAAGAGCATATTCTTGATGGTTTGAATAACCAAAATTAATTTTTCATGGGTCTCAATGCTGGAAGTCTCAGATCAGGGTGCCAGCATTGTTGGGTTCAGGTGACAGCTCTGTACCTGACTGGCAGATGCCCACCTTCTCACATGGTAGAGAGATAACAAACTCTCTGTTGTTTCTTCCTACCAGGGCACTAATGCCATTAAATCAGAGTCCTATCCTTATAATAACTAACCTTAACTTCATACCACAGGTCCCAACTTGAAATATAAACACACTGGGGATTAAGGCTTCAACATATGAATTTATGGGGGACACACACATTCAGTCCAAATACCAAGGTTTTCTAACTATGGCACTATAAACAGTATGGGCTAAAGGAATTTTAGTGTGAGCTGCCTTGTTTACTGGAGGATGTTGAACAGCATGCAATAAACAGAATCCAAAACCTGACTCATTTTTCTCAGTTCTCTCTCTTCAAGTTGCTGCCAGTATTGGCAGCAGCATGTGTCTGGCCACGAGGGAGTGACATGCAGGGAGGTATATAACCCCTCTCTCTTCGCCTCCAATGCAACCCATTGAGCTCATTTTTATTACCATCTCTCGCTCACTACCATCTCTTCCCCAGTGCAAACTTCCGTCTCGTCACTATGGAATTACTGCCATACTTTCAGCCAATCTACTCTCTCTAGTTTCACCGCATATCACTTTCTTGGCAATTCTTTTTTTAAAAATTTCTCAAGGAAATCTTCTCTTCAAAAACCATTTACACAGATGGTATAGTTTCTATATTGTAAATTCCAAAGTTTCCTGGTTAACTTGCAGACAGGGTTTCACTAATATGAACTGAAAACCTCATTGTTATAGGGTACCTTTGGGTACATTGTGTGGATGTTTAGCAGTGGCACTGGAGTCTACCCACTAGACTTTAGTGACATGACCAGTCACCCATTTGTGACAACCAAAACTACCCCTAGACACTGACACGCATCCCTGAAGGAAAAGGAAGGGGCAAGTCACACTCATTTGAGAAACACTGGGCCAGACCAGTACTTCTCATTCTACCTTTGTTGAAGGACAAATTAAAAAGAAAATTATTATTCCAGTGTATTTCAGATTGATACATTTGTAAAAACATATGCAATCCTGATATCCAATTTATGTCTAGTTTATTTCAGATATCAAAATGTTTAAGGAGTAGCCCTGGTACATGTACCAGAATAAAAGAGAGCACCACAAGTCTCTAGGCAGCAGTTGTACTAATCCATTATATAATAATATATGTAGCAACTTTAATAATATTACGACTCATAGGCAGAGACCCGAATACAGCTCTAAACAGAGCTTACACATATAAAATGTCAAGGAGAGTTTCTAAGAAGGGCTAATGATGTGTGTGCATATTGATATTCTGTATCATACTAAAGCAGTGTCTGCTTATACTTACATAAGCATTTCTTGAATGAAAGAGTAAATGAATGGAAAGCACACCTAGTCTTCCTCCATGAATCTACCTGTAGGGAGTGCGCACGATGAGCGAGGCTTCTCTGAAGTGGGGCTCGAAGAGCAGAAGCAGTACGTGCACATCACCCAGAATGATGCTGAGTGCACAGTGACAGCACAATGAATATACACTAACAGTGGAGTATTAATTTCATTTTGACCTTCTTACCATTTAATGAAAGAATGAGTGAGTGAACGAAGAATTGATGGAGGAGATTTTCCTGAAAGGGGTTGGGGAAATTTTTCCTATGTCAGACTGCACTGTGGACCATCTTTTTTGCTTGTCCACAAGGTTTGCCCCGTCAAGATGATGTATTGTATAAAAATACACGTCAGAGCTTAGTATAAATATGTGATGTTTATAAACCAAGATACAGATAAATGGCCAAATAAATGAGGTGATGCCAAAATTCAATTCCAGAAAAAGCTTGCTCATTTGTCCTTGAGGGTGTACATTACACTATGTGTGACTGAACGAGTGGGCTGTATATATGCAATCTATACAGATGCCTTACTTTCCAAAGCTTCAGGCCTGCACCGTTTAATCAAAGTAGCAAGGCTATAAAAATTGTATCTCTGAAAGAGAACCCAATCTTGATTTCAAATGATTTTATGATGTCAGCTCAACAATTTGATCATATTGCTTGAGTTGTAAAATGTTAAGACAGCTATCAGACTCTTTTTAATTTACTCTCTTGGCCTGGATCCACTCTAGCACTTGTAACATGCTGTCAGCACTATTTTCCTATTGAATGCCAATGAGATGTTCTTCTGTGATTTCCTGTTTTTATGCCAATATTCCAAGTGAACAACAAAACATGTGTGTGCTGATTGACAGAGACAAAATGCTTATTTTTTTCAGCATCAAATGATTTTATATTTTTTAATTACCAAATTATCACAGAATATAGCCTAAGGATCAGTGTGTGTGTGTGTGTGTGTGTGTGTGTGTGTGTGTGTGTGTATTATGTATGGAGAGAGAAAAATGCTATATTACTTCATCAATTAAATAATATCTTTAAGGAGAAAATTACACAAATTGCAGAAACTATGATTTATTTGTTTGAATTCTAAATAAACTAAGTTAAGAGTGTGTTTTTGCCAATTAAAAATTTTTCACAAGCATTATTAGATCTTCAAAATAAGAGCTGGAAAAAGAAGAATGTATCTATCACACTTCGAAAACAGCTGTCTTCATACCTAATAGTTGTATGGTATAAAGATCTTCCTCTAAAGATATCTTTTAATACACAAATTACTATACAGTTTGAAAAAAAATCTATTGGTAAAATTCTAAGCCTACAGTACTTTAGAAGTGATTATGTGCATTTGAAACAGAATGATTTATACAGGATTAATTTAGTAACCCATTATTCTGGTGAAATTAAAATATAATTCCACTTCCATTCAAATTTTAACAATACATTTATTGTGTAAACCCAGGTTCACTGGTATATCCTTGGCATCTGTTCACCAAGAGTTTTAAGATAGCTCACTTAATAGAGAGACTCAAACTTAAAAAAGTAGAGAAGCATAAATTCTGTTAAGAAAAATTACTATATAATGAGTGACATATCAGTTATGTATGAATATAGGCACATGCATATATATATATATATATATATATAGAGAGAGAGAGAGAGAAATTACTTTCAAAGCTTTAATTAATTACCTACACCTGCACCTCATGATTTGCATTCTTTATATTTTTAATATTTCTTAGTTGAGATAGTGCCACTATTAACTTGTAGGGTTATTTTGGTAAGGAAGAGAAGATATTCAGTCACTTGGGTTATAAAGGAAGTAATTTCTTTCCTGATATTTAGATTTTTATTTTTAGAAGTGACTAACAAGTCCTGTGTAAAAGGCATTTCTACCAGGAGGATTAATTGTAGCTATTGCGCTCACTAAGTCATTAAATGTCCCACCTTTTGTCGAGAAGACAATGGTGTCAGACATCTTAGTGACACTTCCTTTGTCAATGACCCCAAATGTCACACCTGTCCAATGTGCAGCTGCTGCACAGATTTGGGCATTTTGCCAAAACCTCTTCATTTTATGCTTTTGCCTCTTAACTTCTTTTTTTTCCTTTTTGTATTTTTCTGAAGTGAGAAGCAGGAAGGCAGAGAAACAGACTCACGCATGCAACCAACTGGGATCCACCTGGCAAGCCTACCAGGGGGCAATACTCTGCCCATCTGGGGTGTTGCTCCATTGCAACTGGAGCCATTCTAGCACCTGAGGCAGAGGCCATGCAGCCATCCTCAGTGCCCTGGTCAACTTTGTTCCAAAGGAACCTTGGCTGCAGGAGGGGAAGAGAGAGATAGAGAGACAGAGAGAGGGGAGGGTGGAGAAGCAGATGGGCGCTTCTCCTGTGTACCCTGGCTGGGAATCAAACACGAAAAAACATCCACATGCCAGGCCAATGCGCTACCACTAAGCTAGCCCAGGCCTGACCTGTGGTGGCGCAGTGGGATAAAGCGTCGACCTGGAAATGCTGAGGTTGCCGGTTCGAAACCCTGGCTTGCCTGGTCAAGGCACATATGGGAGTTGATGTTTCCAGCTCCTCCCCCCTTCTCTCTCTCTGTCTCTCCTCTCTCTCTCTCTCTCTCTCTCTCTCTCTCTCTCTCTCTCTCTCTCCCTCTCCTCTCTAAAATGAATAAATTAAAAAAAATAAGCTACCCACCAGGGCACTTCTTGACTTTTATATAAAGTATCATATGATGTGCTCAATGCTCAGCGAGATGATGTAAAGCCCAGCCATCTAAAATAGACATAACTTTAGAAGTATCAAGCTTTTTGTTGTGAGACACCATGCTTTTTTTCTAAAATCTCAATATTCTAAATGGGCTGAAGATGAAAATATTTGTTCAAAGTTTGGCACAAACTTACTTGGTGGCAAAACTTATCTGATGTGAGAGACCACTGGAGAATGAAATGTCTTTCTAGTGAGGTTGTTTATTGATATAATAATGTGTTTGGTGACAGCATGCATTTTACAACCAAATGGTGATATTATATTACCTACCTCATTTGTGCTCTACTATCATTTTAACATCCAAAAAAAGTCTAAATTCTAAAATGCATTGGCCTTCAAAGTTACAAATTGAAGACAGAGAACTATACCTTAAGGATGTAATGCTGACCTCCCAAGAAACAATTGGATAAAAGTAGGATCTAAGCTTTGAGACTTTTCCAAAGACACACCTGCCAAAATCAGGATTAGAACAAGGATTTTTCTGACTCTTCCAGGACTTGAACCTGTGTCAACACCCTGTAAATCTGCTCAATTTTGTGAATTGAGAAGAATCAATTCATAGATATTTGTTTTTCATTTTCTCAGACTGCAAAGTCACAAATGAGAGGTATATTGGCCTTATGTTACTTCTCTGTGCTAAGTACTGAAAGAGGTACATGCTTCAGAAAAATGACTACAACATTACTTTTAAGAGCTGGTAGTTTTCCAATTAAGGGTTTCATTTGAAATATTCATCCCATGCTAACAACTGAAAATTACTTTTATCTGTAGGTTTGAATAAGAAAGATAACGCCATATCTCAGCATCAACTCTTATGTTCTTGCTCACACAAAACTTCATATTATATAAACATAATCTTGTTTCAAAAACAACATTGTATTTTATATTATTCCGTTTTATTATGTTGCCACTGTAACCCAACTGAAAACTTCTTGAAGAATAATTGAAAGAAAATAAGTGAATAGAGAAGAGAAAATGATTCATATCACCCAACACATGTTGAATCATAATATCTACTAAGTTATTTTCATAGTACAGTTGTAATCCAATTTTAGTGATTTATAATCACCAAGAGAGTCCCAGAAGAGGTCCTGAAATTAATGATAGGCTTGTGTTTAAGTAACCATCTTTAGCAGTGTTTTTTTTTTTTCTAAGAGGAGTTTCCTTAAGAGTAACACTTTGACTTAATTACTAGACAGTTCATGTTTATCACCTTTGGCTGCAGTGGAGAATTTTAAAAAGAATGAACAGAAATGTGAGGTTTTTTTCCTCATGAGGTACAAGAGCAATGAAGCAGTGTAAGTCATGAATAAAATTCCTAAAAATAGTAACAGTTGTCAACAGAAACTAGGACATTGAACTTAATTGCTTCAGTTAATGATGCCTTTGATACAGATTACCACACTCTCTGCCAAAGTATGTGCAAAATTCCAAGATGCTTGATTTCAATTTTATGTTCTTCAGCTTTGATAACTTTTGAAAGGGGCATATAACTACACAAATAGCAATAAATATGATTTGTTCACAAGGCATTTTCCTATATGTGTCTTCTCAAATAAAAAGATTTTCCTACTGATTTACTTAATAGGGTCCAAAAACACTCAACTATAAATTCCTACAATTTTTCAATTAAGAGAAAAAAGCCATAAAAATTGGAACCAGGAGAATTAGGTTCATTTTTAAATTCTATATTGAACTTACTGTGAGTCAAATAAGTCACTTTTTAGTCTTTATTTAAGTGCCAAATAAGGATAAAAATGTCTATGCCATATACAATATAGAGTTTATAGGAAGATCAAATGAAATAATAGAAACAAAGATGGAATAAGATGATAGAAAAAATATGCAAATAACCAACCAACTTCTTAATGGAATTTACATAAAAAGAGTAAATAATGTGTCCTTGTTAGAATTTGGGGAATATGGGTGAAGGTCATTCAAAAATACAAAATCCAGTTTTAAGATAAGTCCTATAGTTAAAAATACTACATTGTATATTTGAAAGAAACAGAATTTTAAAAGATCTTACTACACACACACACATACAAAAAGTGTGTTTATGGATGTGTTATTTAACCTTACTGTATATCATTATGCAATATATACATGTATAAAATCATTACATCATATACCTTAAAGTTACACAATATTATGTTTCAATAAAGCTGAAATAAATAAAAATTTTCCTCTTCTTATCCAAAAAATAACCTAAAAAGTTTTTAAAAAGGTATGTATTAGTAAGGAAAAAAAGACAATAATGGGACAAAAATGGGTTCATTTTCTCTTTTCTTCTCCATCATGCCCTACTAATACAATTGCCTTCAACTGATGTGTAGCAGTATGAAATTAGACAATGTCCACGAATGGAGATTTCTGTTGTTTAAAATCTGATAAAGCCTGACCTGTGGTGGCGCAGTGGATAAAGTGTCGACCTGGAAATGCTGAGGTTGCTGGTTCGAAACCCTGGGCTTGCCTGGTCAAGGCACATATGGGAGTTGATGCTTCCTGCTCCTCCCCTTTCTCCCTCTCTCTCTCCTTTCTAAAATGAATAAAAAAAATAAAATCTGATAAAAAATTAAATAGCCAAAGGAATGACAAAAAGGTAATTGATGAGGATAGATCAGTTCCATATATAATAGAACATAATTATTTGGCAAGAGCAACTAATTCTACAAAATAGATCTGGAACTTCTCACACAATAGCAAGGCCAAGACTTTTATTTAAGCTCAAGAACTGTCACATTCTGTACAAAGACTAAAATGATATCCATAGTATTAGAATCTCAGATAATTCTTCCTTGAGTGAATAGTGAAGACATTAAAAATACCCTGTAGGATAACACATCATAAAATGGCACTTCTTCTCTCTCCAGTCAGTAGCCATATGACCAGAGAATTCTATGCTCTCTTGGGAGAAGAAGCCACAAATGACCTTCATTTCCTAAATTAGAGAAAGCTAAGTATAAACTATATTCTAATGAGAAGTTTAAAAAATACCATACCACACACACATGAAACACAACATAATTTTTTTTTGAGAAAGAGAGACAGAAAGGGAGAGAGATGAGAAGCATCATCTAATAGTTGTATCACTTTAGTTGTTCATTGATTGCTTCTCATATATGCCTTGTAGGGTTAAGCCAACCCTGTGACTCCTTGCTCAAGTCAGCACTATTGAGCTGAAATGAGGAACCTTAGGCTTCAAGCCAGCAATCTTGGGATACCATGTTCAAGCTGTTCACTCCGCTCTCAAGCTGGCTAGCCTGTGTTCAAGCAGGCAACATTGGGATTTTGAACCTTGGGATCTCAGCATCCTAGGGTAATGCTCTATCTGCTGTACCACCAATGACCAACATCATAATTCTTTAGTCTCTTGTCTGTCTATGCAACATGTGATTTTGTGTTAGGTATTTACACGGTGTTTCCAGCTACCTTTGAGGTGACTTTGTGAAAAGAGGTAGGACAGAGTCCTAACCCTGAATTTATTGGACCATTATGCTGAGACACTTAGAGAGCAATGTAGTTCAAAGAACATAAAGAAGATATATGTGATGCTAGTTCCAATATCTATCAATGCTAGGACCACTCTGCCTGTGAAGAATATTATTGGGTTAGCCTGACTATGGAGAGAGAAAGTCACTGCCAGAGCATTTAAATAGGCTAGGACTATATTTAGCTATAGCAATGGCAGGTTATGGTTTTGCCACTTCAGGCCATGAAAATGTTTGAAATGGTGTGACAAGAATTACTATGGTAGCAGACTTGTAGGGCAAGGTAAAGAAAGAGAAAACTGTTGTATTATAGATCCCTACATGATTCATGTATGTATGCTTGGGAAACAAAAATTGCAGGGTCATTAACTTTGTACTAAGACTAAAATAAGTATACCAGCAGCTCTAATTTTTAGTCTCAGACTACATATTTTAATTTTTATTTCTCAATTACAGTTGACTTTAAATATGATTTTGTATGGTTTCAGGTGTACAGCTTAGTGGTTAGACAACTATATAATTTACATAGAATAACCCTTGATATTTCCAGTACCCAATTGGCACTATGCATGTGTAGTGCAATATTACTGATTATATTCCCTATGCTGTACTTGAAATCACCATGACTATTGGTAACTACCTATTTGTACTTCCTAGTCCTTCACCTTTTTCACCCATTCCCCCAACACATTCCCCCTCTGGCAACCACCAGTCCATTCTCTGTGTCTATGAGCCTCTTTCAATTTTGTCTGCTCATTTATTTTACAGTTTATAAGTGATATCATATGATATTTATTTTTCTCTTTCTGACTTATTTCATTTAGCATAATGCCCTCCAGTTTCATTCATACTGATACAAATGGTAAGATTTTATTTGCATGGCTAATTTATATTTTATTGTATATATGAACCACAGCCTTTTTATCCACTCAACCATTGATGGGCACTTGGATTACTCCCATATTCAGATTATTATAAATAATCCTGCAGTTAATAAAGGGGTACAAATATTCTTTTGAGTATATACTATCTGATATCAAACTATACTACAAGGCTGTAGTAGTCAAAACATTGTTGAACTGACATAAAAACAGACATAAAGATAAATGAAATAGAGAACCCACAGATAAACCCATGCCTATACAGCCAATTAACATTTGACAAAGGAGACAAGATGATACAATGGTGTAAATCTGTCCTTCCTCTTTGCACATAAAGTTACCTCAATAAAAGTATTAGAAAAACTGAAAGACACAAGCAGAAGAATAAAACTGGATCACTTTCTTACATCATATACAAGAATAAACTCAAAAAGGATTAAAGCCATTAATGTAAGAATTGAAACCATAAAAATCTTAAAAGAAAACACAGGCAGTAAAATCACTCTCGTAACAATCCGAGCTCTCTTCCGGTAAGAAAAGCTAAACAAAAAATTAACAAATGAGACTACATCAAACTAAAAAGTTTTCGTATGGCACAAGAAACCATCAACAAAATGAAAATTATATAATCTACTAAATAGAAGAACATATTCACCAATATTTTTAACCCCTGATAAGGGCTTAGTATCTAAAATTTATAAAGATATCAATACTCAAAAGCGAAAACAAAAAAAAATAATCTAATTAAAAAATAGTCAGAGGACCTGAATAGACACTTCTCCAAAGAGGACATTCAGATGACCAATAGACATATGAAAAGATGCTCAATGTCACTAACTGTCAGAGAAATGCAAATTAAAACCACAATAGATATCACCTCACGTCTGTCAGAATGGCTATCATCAATAAATAAACAAACAAATGTTGGAAAAAATGTGGAGAAAAAAAACTCTTGGACTCTCTCGATGTGAAGCAGATTGGTGCAGCCACTATGGAAAATAGTACATAAAATTTCCGCAAAAATTAATGGAACTGCCTTATGACCTAGAAATTCTACTTTGAGATATATATAAAAACAACAACACCAAAACATTAATTTGAAAGAATATATGCACCCTCAGATCATATATTTTAAACCATTTGGTAAGCATTCATAAGAATAAAGATTGTTATGATTTAGTCTGTAAAATATCTCTTTTTATATGTTTAAAATGATGTATAAATAAATTTGTAAAACATAATTATTTTCAACCTGTTTTTCACATTTGTTTGCTATCTTTGAGCTTATATATATAAGCATATATATATATATATATATATATATATATATATATATATATATATATATGGCTTCATGGCCTCCACTTCAGGCGCTAGAATGGCTCTGATTGCAGTGGAGCAACGCCCCAGAGGGTCTGAGCATCGCCCCCTGGTGGGCATGCCAGGTGGAACCTGGTTGGGCGTGTGCAGGAGTCTGTTTGCCTCCCAGCTGCTTCTCGCTTTGGAAAAGTACAAAAAATTAAAAAAAAAGGATTATGTGCAATATTTGTTTTATTAAATATATTCTATATATATATATATGAGTTAAATAATAATGTCAGTAAAGCAGTCTCCAGATTTGTTGTGTCAGAAACTACAATTTATTATTTTACTCAATGTACTAATGTGTTTAATTCTATAGTAAATAAAATAAAGATGCATATTAATCAGTACAAATTAGAAAGGCAATAGCAGCTGTTAATAGAAGTATAAAAAGAGAGAGAGACTGGTGAAAGTGGGTATATTCTAATCACTTTTTTGCATAAATTTCTGTGAGTAAACAAAGCACTCTTCGACCTTCCATACATAGAGCCAGTTTACTGTAGATAATGTGAAGCAATACCTTCTTTCTAAAATATTATGAGACCTTGATTGCATACCTAGAGAAAAGATTGTTCTCTAAATTTCCACTTAGCTTTATGCTGAACTCCACCATAAATCACAGAGCACATTATATTAAAAAACGTTCTCTTATACCCAACATCTCAATTTACTAAAGTGTGTCACTTCTACCTAATCAAGAAGGAAAAAAAAAGTGCAATGTGGTATTCTAGAACAGATAGGAGATCTGCAATCCATATGTACACAAATATTTAATAATATGTTGAAAGCTCTTTGTATGAAATATCAAAGTAAATTTATTTTCTAGATTTCCACTTGCAATTTAATGTTTACATACTTTGTAGTGTTACATAAAGCAAGGCTATTCATCTTATTCTTGTTTCAAGCTAATGCAAAACAAACAAGCTAATCTATTCAGTATTCCATCTAATATGTATGTATGTATGTATGTATAAATATATATATTTCAAAATTGAGATTGTAAATTGGGATGGTTATGCATTAGTAGAAAACTTCTGCATTTTAAATCATACTGACATCTTAAATGGTGCGTTGGACTCTGAGTGGTAAACACGTAATGTAATATACAGACAATGTATTATAAAATTGTATACCTGAAAACTACATAATTGTATTAACCAATATCATGCTAATAAACTAAATAAAATTTTTAAAAAACGATGCAGGCTCATTTTGGAGCTCTTTTATATAGCATATGATAAAAATAGTGTAAAAAAGTTCACCTTTACGGCCTGACCAGGCGGTGGCGCAGTGGATAGAGCATCGGACTGGGATGCAGAAAAAGTTCACCTTTAAAACTCTTCTAACTCTAAAAATTAATAACAGTTATGTATTAAAACTAAATAGGAAAAGTTAATATGAAAGTAATTGTCAAGGCTTATCTTGTGAATGTCTAGCATATTATTTACTGTTCTCTTTATAGAAAACAAGATTCTGTTACTTATTCGCATGGACACTTCAGAATCAGTAATACTGAGAGATACAGGGATGCATCTCCTGAGAGTCTAGCAGCTCACCTCAATGACAGGCAGGTGATTCAGGATGCTGAGAATATAAATGCATTAATTAGCTGTCTGCCCATTTTGTCTTCAATGAAGAATGGATTTGTTTTTAAAATAACATTGTCAGATAATGCACCATTTTTATATTTTCCAAATGATACCATTTTCCTCATTAGGTAATCTTAGTAAACAATATTTCCCTTTTGATTTATATGGCATTCTAAATTTATGATGAAGTTAAAATATGTGACAACAAATTTCAAGGCTGTTGATATAGTCTATTCAGGATAAAAATATAAAAAATGTACCTTTATAAATAATATATTGATTAATACATCATAGTTTGTTTGATATATATTGGTAGTGGGTTAATTAACATTAATTATTTGGACAGTCCTTGGCTTATGATGGACCTAAGACTTTTGACTTTACAATGGTGGGAAATGATACATATTCAGTAGAAGTGGTATACTGGATTTTGCATTTTCAGCTTTTCCTGGGCGGGTGATATGCAGTATGATACTCTCTCTTAATGCCAGGCTATAGCGGTGAGCCCCACTCCTAGCTAGGCACGTGATCACGAGGGTAAACAACCAACACTCTTGTACTGTGTTGCAGGTGTTTTTTGGATATTGTGTACTGAGTGCATTTAAGGTAGGCTAGGCTGAGCTATGATGTTCAGTAGGTTAGGTGATTACATGCATCTTTGACTTCCAAGCAGTTTATTGAAACAACCTCATGGTAAGTCGAGGATCATCTGTAGTTTACTCAATGTTTAAATGGTAATTGCACTAAGGGAACTTACAGAAATAAAGAGTCAAAGAATTAAACATATTGAGTGGAGGACTGCAATATTGAATGAGCACTGATTGAAAATAAGTCTGTCAAGCACCATTTTTCACCAAAGTACAAACCCACAAACCTCTAATATTAATTCACAGGAGGTAATTTTATATGCAAGTAACTATGTTATATCCAAAGGACCAAAATAATTTATTTTAGTTATGCTGGCAATTAATTTTTATAATTAGTTTGACCTTCCTTTTTGCTTTCTACTATTAAAACTTCTGAGAAATCATATAAATTAAATTTTATCTTTCTCCCCATTAATATAATGTCAGAATCATAAGAAGAAGTTGATGTGCTCGGTGGCAGATGTTCCACCAGGCTGTGGGACTCTCCCTACCCTCCAGCCTGTTCTCTAGGCTGCCCTGGAGCACCAGTGCTTCTTGTGTATAACTATATCGCATGTGTCCAGTTCTGGGGCAGGACAACCATTGAGATGCATGAGACAATTATTAAATACCTCATATTCCTCATTACTCAGAGAGAACATTCTGAAGCAAGTTCCACAATTTATCATAGAAGTTGGGCAGTGGGACGGAACCACATTTTCTCACAGTGCTAATTTTTGTACTTTTTGTCATCCCACCTCTCTGTCTTACTTTCCCATTATCTCATTCTGCTTCCTGAAATTATTTCCCCTCAAAACTATTTGACCCCAAATACATGTCTCAAGATTTGTTTCTGAGAACACCAAACCTATTTTCTTGAAGCTGGAGAGGAAGGTGAAGCAATAAAAATTTTAATTCTCCATCATGGGATCTCTCAATATTTCTATGTGTAAGGTCTCAACCCCCAATTCATGTGCATTGCAGCTAAGACATTTAATGCTCTTTTATCAAGTTTTTTGTTGTTCTTATTGTTTTTTGAGACAGTTGATTTATTTTGATTTGCAAATCAATGTTTTATGGCCATTCATTCTGTATATAACTTGTTTGTCAGTAAAGAAGGAAATACTGATACGGGTAATAGTTGTGGCTATGTAATTATAAAAAATTGGAATATTCTAATATTGAGAGATACTTCAAAGATTTTTATTGCTGTCATTTTTAATCTCCAAACTAAAAATACACTGTAAGATAATTGAACATTGATTTTACAATTGATATCAGGATTTGATTGACAATCTCCAGATTTTACAAAAGAGCAAACATAGCTTAACCTAAAAGATTTGCCAAAATTCTCTCGGTCATGGCTCTCATTTGTAGGTTTCTCATACAGCAAACCTCTTAAAAACTCTCACCATATTTGTTGCCTCTACTTTGTTGTCTCGCTCAATTATTGTCCAAATTGGACTTACACCCAACCACTTTCCTGAAACTGCCTCGAATGTGATTTATCCACCACTTTAACCAACCCAACTCAATAGTCACTTTTTTCTCTTCCTTTTGCTCAAATTTCTCAGCAACATTTTAAATAATCATCACTCCTTGAAACCCAATGACCCTGAATCTATGATTCCCTTTCTCTTTGGATTGTATCTGGCAGAAATTCATTTTTCCTCTTCTGGTTTCTCTTTCTCAGATCAACACTGTATAGTGAAATATTTTAAGGTTTGATCCTTAGTCCTTTTATTAATTAAATCCCTGAGTAATTACATCCAGTGATAAAATTTTAAATCATCTTTATCTTGGGATTTTATCTCATTTACAAACTCTTGACTGAAATTTTCCATCACTAATTAACAAATCTGATTGCCTAATAAGCTGCTTAAACTTACATGTTAGGTTTAGAAATCTTATTTTCCCACAAAGACCTATTCTCATCTGAGATTTCCTCCTTTCAGTATATGTCACTTAACTGCCCTAGGTGCTCAGGATAAACCTAAGGTGGAGGTCACTCTATTCCTCTCTTGTGTGAACCTGCCCTCCACATTGAAAGCTTCAGAGCATCCAGTACATTCTAATTCCAAAGTCTCTCCAGAATTGACTGAAGATCTTCACTACTACAACTTGAGTACAAATGATCAATATTTATTAATTTTTTTTGTTGATACACTGCAAGTAATGGTTTCTTTTATGTTATTCCTGCTTCCCTTTTTCCAGTCACCATGTAGCATAATCACCCAGGTGCTTAAACATGATTATAACATTCCCATGTTTAAAGTATTTATTGGCTTTCCTTTGCAATTAAAATAAAATCCAGATTCTTCACAATGGCATTAAAAACTTTAAATATGGGCTCTGCCTCCTCTCAACCTCTATATTTCTATCTATTGGACTTTTTTTGGCTTTATCCAGATAGATTTTTTGTTTGTTTGTTTGTTTGTTTGTTTGTGACAGAGAGAGAGAGAGAGAGGGAGAAAGGGACAGATAGGAACAGACAAACCAGAAGGGAGAAAGATGAGAAGCATCAATTCTTTGTTGCAGCACCTTAGTTGTTCATTGAATGCTTTTTCATATGTGCCTTGACCAAGGGGCTATAGCAGAGTGAATGACCCCTTGCTCAAGCTTTGGCCCAAGCTGGTGAGCCTTGCTCAAACCAGGTAAGCCTGCGCTAAAGCTGCCAACCTTGGGGTTTCAAACCTGGGTCCTCCACATCAAAGTCCAACACTCTATCCACTGTGCCACCACCTGGTCAGGCTTCAGGGGGGGTTTGTTTGTTTGTCTGTTTTTTGTTTTCTTACGCTCCTAATATCCAGGAGGGGAAAATCTAGATATAGCATAAATTAAGTATTTTTAATAAATGAGAGCAAGCTTGAATACTCAATGTTACTTATTCATTTTTATATGACATAGAACTAGTTGTTTGATCTTTTGAATCCATAGTTTTCTATTCTACATATTAGCAGTGATCACCACTATCTTAAGTATTTATTGTGAGAATTGTGTTAATACTTGTAAGTATCTATAATAAGGTAGGCACTTATTAGATACTGATATTTGATATTCTTAGTAAACCAATAGTATTGATCTAGTGGTCAAATAAATACAAAGAACACAAATCTAAGTTTATTTCTGAGCTATATATGCTAAAGTTTAGCTATATTAGATGTCCAAAATTACTTAGATATTATTGCATTGAGGTATAATTTATTTATTGAGGTTATTTATTTTAACAAAATGTTGGCTGTACAACACACTAATGTGTAGCTTTGGCGAAGATCACAATGTGTTAGAGGCTCAGCTCCCTCGTTTGAACAGTACAGATAATAATAGGATGACTTCCAAGGATTATTATGAGGATAAAATCTCCCCTTGTGCAAACCGAGAAAAGATTTTAGTACAGTTCTCAACACTTAGTAAACATTTCATTTAGTTGAGATGATAATTGTCCTGACAACCAGTAAAACAAGTGTAATTTGGTTTTTGTAATTATTGCATTACATGATATAAATATAAATCTGCTAAACATTACTGCCGTATCCCAGTGGATCTATCTTAGGCTCAACCAAATGCACTGCTTCCCAAGATACACACAGCATCAGTGAATTCAGAAAGTATAAACCTTGTCTTCATTAGACACTATTTCATGTCTAAATTTTTCTCCACACCCTAATTCATCTACTGAAGCCCTAGCCCACAATATAATTATGTCTAGAGATTGGGCCTATGAGAACATAATTAAGATAAAATGAGGTCATAAGGGTAGGTATATAATCTAGTTGAACTAGTGTCCTTATAAGAGTATAAGAAATATGAGGAATTTTTTCTCTCTGTGTTCACATAAAGAAGAAACAATGTGTGAAGACACAACAAGCAATAAGATAGCCATCTACAAGCCAGGAAGAAAGGTCTCAACAGGAACCAACCATGCAGGATGACATTCTATAGAACTTTAAGTGGCCAGAACCGTAAAAAAATATAAATGCATGTTGCTTACACTATCTAGCTAATGGTATTCCATTATGGTGGCCTGAACAAATTAAGACAGACACCAGCCCAGGAAAAAGAAAACAATTGCTCAGTAGGCAATTTATAAATTTGTGAAGACTTAAACATCACTTAAAGTGTACTTTGTTGAATGCAGAAGCCATAGCAAACCCATTAACATCTCTTCAAAGAAATTCTGTGGGACCTTCAGTCAGGGACTTGTAAAATCTGTGACTTCTGGGAATGCTGAGAATTCCTATTACAGTTTGGTGATAGCAGAGGAATAGGGGGTGGAGGTAGGTGAAGGTGGGCAAGTAGGGGCTGGGGATACGGAAAGAGAATTTGCTTGGGGTGATGGGAACATGATGCCGTGTGCTGATGATGTTTTATTGAGTCACACACTTGAACTTGTACCCAAATAAGTTGAAATTAATAAAAATGTAAAAAATATAAAGTTCATCCCAAATACTGATAGAGTGGAATGTGCAAAATATTTATCAAATAAGAATTGTGATATTCATTTTTTACGGAAAACAAATGAACAGATACAGTCCGATAAATGGATTTTTCACCTCCACAGAAAAATGAGGAATGCAGTGATGTAAGGAACAAACAAAAATATTTTCTCATTAACAATTTATGGATCCCCCTTGATTTTGAGTGTATATATCCAGATATTCTTCAGTCCAGCCTATTTATTTTTGAGAAAACAGGTATGGAGACATCCAGTATTATATTATGTGCTAAACATTGGCTCTTTTATAATTTTAATTGATCAAATTCACATACAGTGTTTTTCAACTTTTTTATTTAGAAATTAAATTTAATGGGGTGACACTGATCAGTAAGAGTACATACATAGGTTTCAGGTAATCATCTCCATGGCATTTTGAAGTGTTATTGCATTGTGTACCCTTCACCCAAAGTCAACTCATTTTCTGTCATCATATATTTGTCCTTCCTTACTCCCCTCCCCCTATAGTGTTGTTTTTCTACTGCTTTTGGTTGCAGAAATAACTCTTTATTGAATATAAGATAGTTGTATTTGGATCAAAATTTTTATGACAGAATATTGAAAGACAGCCTTAACATTTCCCTAAGATTGACTAAATTTTAAAAAATTTCCCTTTTGACTATAGGCCCTTGACCTCCCTTTTCTTAAGGCATTTACATTAGAAAATTTACAATTTTAAATTCTTCTTTGAGATATAAATCTTCTCCCTGTCTCTTGACAATGATATGAACTAAGAATGCCTTTCTCAAGGACCTGAGGACAATCCCCTTTAAATGGAACAATCTGTATCTCTCAGTAGCTACGGAAGGATAGGAGCCTAAGTTTAATAAGAGCCAATTAGCTAACACAGCCATAGCTACCAATCATAGTGACCAACCCTCCCTGCAACACCTCTAAAACTCTTCCAATAGCTCACCCAGTATTTAAAATTCTCCTGTATTGTGTTTCAGGAGAGTTGAGTTTAATCTCTCTTCCCTATTGTAATATCTTGAATAAAGTCTTCCATGCCGATTTAACTTTTCCTCTGCATTTTATTTGATAATATTCTGTATGCGTGTAACAGATATTCACATGATTAATTTTTAAAATACACATATTTTTACATTTCCTGAGAAAAGGATTGAATTAAAAAACAGAGATCAATGATTTAAAAGCAAATTTTCTCTCCATAAAGAATTATAAAAAATTGAAATATATATGAAAATATAACAATTTAATTTTTATTTTTCATAATATTATATTTAGGTTAGGAGGACAATGGTTAGAGTGACTGTTACTTTGATCTGATAGTCTTGCTTTTTTATTTATTTATTTATTTATTTTTTTGCTTAGGATATTTGCCTTGATGAAAAGTTGTACAATTACTATAATTTTTACAGATGACCAAACTCAAAAGAGGTATTTTCAGCTTTTGTGTCAAATAAAACAGGCATTCAAAGCATAATCATATAAACTAACAGAAAGGGGGTGTGGGGTAGAATGAAAAAGGGAAAAGAAACAAGAACATAAATGTAATATGCAAAAGTCAGTTTCAGTGGGGCTACTAATCTTTTCTTAAACTTATAGAAAGCTCAAACCAAGACTTATATCCGCATTATTTTCTTTGTGCCTAATT
The DNA here is from genome assembly GCF_036850765.1 of Saccopteryx bilineata. Taxonomy (NCBI): domain Eukaryota; kingdom Metazoa; phylum Chordata; class Mammalia; order Chiroptera; family Emballonuridae; genus Saccopteryx; species Saccopteryx bilineata. The sequence continues at coordinate 289,011,806 of NC_089490.1, forward strand.
TGAACACCCATGGTTAGGTGCACAATCACTAACAATGGAAAATCTTAACAGCATTTAAAAATCTATCAAAAATCAAAACAATATCAAATTAAATTATCAAATAAAAATTAGCTGATTGCACTTTGTTATTACTTTCAAACTTTTATTTTTGTATTTATTTTATTTATTTATTTACTTTAAAGAAAGAGAGAAAATGAGGAAGAGAAAAAGAGAAAGGAGAAAAAGGGGGAGAGGTGGAAAGCATCAATTCATAGTAGTTGCTTGCGTATGTGCCTTGACTAGGCAAGTCCAGTGTTTCAAACAGGCGACCTCAGCATTCCAGGTTGATGTTTTAACCACCACATGTCCGGCTCTCAATCTTTTCATTTAGAAAACAGAGAATTGATAGTAACTTTTATCTGTGTAACTTTATTATTTAGATTGGAAAGTAAATATTTTTGTCTAAATTTTTTATGTATTAAAAAAGACAATAGTGTTTCAAATTTACAATGATAAATGAAGCTTGTTTCCTTTCATGCCTAAGGCTTACCTACAATTGCAATAAAGGTAAATCATTGATAAAAATTCCACAATCATGAAAATAAAGAGGAGTTATTAGAGGGAGAAATTTTAAAATGTTCATAGAGATCACATGATTAGCAGAGACAAAGACATGCAAAGGGTGAAGGCAGAGGAAGTTTCTGCAATACAGAAAGCCTTCTGCAAAGGCTCATAGATACAGAAAGACAAATACTGGATGGTCTTGCCTGTATGTTATGGAATATAAAAATGTCACTCTTATAGCACCAGAGGGAAACAATGGATGCCTCCATGACTGTTTTCCCCACTCCTTTCCTTCCCTCAGCTCCTTACCACCTCCCATTACCCTCGCAAGTCCTAGTACTAGGAAACAAACTATAAACTAAATAGGGTATTCTTCTTGTCCTGTTAGTGAAACAGACAGATAAGTAACTTCATTCCATAATACAACTTAAAGGTCATAGGAGCCATTGGTTGGTCCATATATCACTCCCCATGGAATGAAAATCAAATAACAAAAGATAAAACAACAGTGGAATAAAAATTCTTAATCAGCTATGTACATTTTAATTTAAAACTGTATAAAGCATTTTGGAACAGTGCTGTGAATTCTTTTATTTTATTCCAAAAAAATAAAATAAGAAACAACCAAACACTCAAAAGGGAGAACAATTTGGTAATGCTAACTTTTTTTCTGTTCTTAAGTGTTTGTAATACTCAACATTGATAATATTTTATGTTTTCCTCAAAGTACATCTGCAAATTGTTAACAGTATGCACAATAAGACAGCAGTGGGTACAGAGGAAGCAAGCTAGCTTGGCTTCTGGTATCTCCATATACGTTTTGGCAATTGTGTTTCTCATCAGGAATTATTGACCTTACATTATGCAGCATGTCTAAGTTATGAATCAAAGTAGTTTTCATATGTTCATGCCTGCATCATATATCATAAAATCCACAAGGTTCTCTGAAGTCCAAAAGAAATATTTTTGCTTTGTTTTGTTTGTTTTTTGAAGATATTTAGTCCTTTATTTTTGCAATAAATATGTAGATCTTTTTAGATTTGGCTCAGAAATCTGGCATTAGAAGTCCTATCTAGAATTTATGGAGTTATTAGTTATTATACAGCTAATCTCCAGTGAAAAGCTGTACTTTGTATGATAATTTGTGTTGATCAAATTATCCTTAAAAATTGCCTGAAGTTATCTTAAACTGATGAAATTATCTTAAAAATGACCTCAGTTTTCTTTATTTATATAGACGTAATTGAAACATTTTTCTCCCCACCTAGCATATGATTAATAAAATGGTAAAAACAAAAACAGTAAGCAAAAATAATATTGCAGATGTAAAATTATCTGAGAGGCATATAAAATATAAAACCAAACACCCCAAAACTCATTCTTAAAATAAGGAGACTGAGAGAAGAATGTGGCTTGTTGCAAAGATCAAGTTTTGGTTTATATTTTTTTACAAAGATGTTTATTTTATATTAGAGTGCTTTAAGAAACTGTTGATTTCTATACTATATAGCAGGGGTCCCCAAACTACAGCCCGCGGGCCGCATGCGGCCCCCTGAGGCCATTTATCCGGCTCCCACCGCACTTCCGGAAGGGGCACCTCTTTCATTGGTGGTCAGTGAGAGGAGCATAGTTCTCATTGAAATACTGGTCAGTTTGTTGATTTAAATTTACTTGTTCTTTATTTTAAATATTGGATTTGTTCCTGTTTTGTTTTGTTTTTACTTTAAAATAAGATATGTGCAGTGTGCATAGGGATTTGTTCATAGTTTTTTTTTATAGTCCGGCCCTCCAACGGTCTGAGGGACAGTGAACTGGCCCCCTGTGTAAAAAGTTTGGGGACCCCTGCTATATAGTGTTGTGGATTTCATAAGAGTCAAAATATCTCTTTCTTTAGTCTTGAACAGCAAAGTGAATTGCATGCCTCCTGGAGTAGAATGCTCTTCTGTGCATAATACTCTGAAGGGAAGGCTACTTCATATTCTGCTGGGTCAAGAGATAGCAAAAATGGTAACACTATTTTTATGCTGTCTTTCAAATATCAAATCATTTTTTTGTTTTGCATTGAAAAATAAAGAAAACATCAATTGACAAAAACTTAATTTACTTTCAATTTCTAGGCAGTTTTTGTTGAAACAAAAAATTTGAACAATGGCATTTATCAATATTTTTAGCTTTTTTTTTCCAACAATTTTAGCTTTAGTAAATTTTAGTAAAAGTTGTGATATTTGGATACAGTCAACATTCAAATAGAATTAAAATGTTATAATTAGTTAAGTTGCAAAAAGAAAAATGTAAGTATCTTAGACATATACTACTCATCCAGGAAAACTTGTTCTTTTTACTTTCATATAGGCACAATTCCTATTACTCAAATATCCCATTTCTTCTCCGTCAGCTCAATGGTGGAAATTTTTAACCTAACAAATAATTCTAATTTATTATAATTTAATTTGAGGTAATTAAATTATATAACTAATCTAAGCAAACTAATTCTGATTAAAGTCAGATCTAGAGCTCTAAAAAGATAATCAATTTGTAATTTTTTTTTTAACCTTAGGGAGTTAAAAAAAATTCTTCATCCTATTTTTTAGCCAGGTGGGGATTCACATAAATGAGAGTTTCCATAAAGGCCATCTAATACAGACAAAAGTTCACTTTCACTTTGAGTTAAGTGAGCCATACTGAAAAATGAGAGTAACAATTTTTGCCAAAGAAAACTGCCGTCAAGAGGTAAACAGATTTGAATGCAAGACCTTTAAATTGCATAGAAAGTGCAAAATGTACTGTGTCAGGTGTTGCATAAGAATCACTTATGTGAGTTTTTCTAAGGTAATAATTGGGCCTTAATAATTTCTTTAATCCTGCTACATACTATCATGAGGGAGAAATATTAAATATTTAGTACATAGAAACATCTTTAGATAAATGAATACATGAATAGATTGATCTTACTGATAAGGACAAAGAAATAGCAGGGTTCTAAACTTCAAATCATAAAACAAAATATGCAGTAAAAAAAGGCAGTTCACCATTGCTACTAAAACATAAATAAGAGGTGATAATGAAGAAACATAAGCTCTATGTATTGAGGTGACTATGACAAAATAGAAAACAAAATAAAGTTGACATGCAGTCTCTCCTGGTAACCAATAAAACAAAAAGAAAAAAGGTTGAGAACTTACTGAAAACTGGCGACTCAGAGGGATCGATTTTCTTTGTACTTATGAGAGTAAAAGGAATTTTAAAATCCAAATATAGAGATCAAAGAGGGAAACACTTCCACTTTCTCAACAGAGGAAACATGAATCAGCTATGCGGCCCTTCTTTAATGAATGAATAATCAAAGAACACCAGAAAAATGCCAAGATATGCAAACAAAAACTTAACCCTAGAGGAAAGAGAGATAATATGGAACACAGAAGATGATTATTTTTAAAACTATTATGTTAAGAGATATTCCAGAGGAAATCTCAAAATTGAAATAATAGTGTCTTAAAAAATTAAAGTATAAAATTTTAAAATAATAAAAGGAAAACAAAAGTTGAAGAAATCCTCTAGAAAACAGGCTCAAAGATCACTTTGGGATCCGTTTTTGAAAACAGGCAGCTAGAGAAGATGTGTATTTTCACATTTTTAATCCAAATTTTAAAAATTAAAAACGGAAAATGTTAAATGATGAAACCACGTGTACTATTTTTCATTGTTTACAGGACACTTATAGTCATGGCAAATTTAGGTGTGTAGCGTTGCTTCAAAAAATCTAAATGTTAATCTCATTGATACTGTAAAAACAGAAAGATAATTGTCCAAAATTAAAGGGAAAAAATTGGATCCAAGATCAGGGAGTTAAAAATATCATCAGAAGTTCACAAAGTAACCAAAAATTACTCACTTTTTAAGTTACAGAAATTATCAGAAAAAAATAGGTTATATATAGCTCCTATGACCTTAGTATATTTTTTAAATATAATTTGTGGTATTTTAATGACATGCTATAATATTAAAGAATAAATATTTTAAAGCTAACTCTAACAGCTATTTGTCAAAATAACTTCTCAAAGAAACCTTGGTTGGCAGCATTATCCCAGAGTTTTGAATTGGCCATGCCATGCCAGATTCACTTTCAACCAATGTCAGGAAAATGTGCCAAAGAGGCACCATTTAATACAACACACAATTAACCTGAAAGTCCAATTTGAAAATCATAGTGCTAGAAATACCATCTCAGAAGATTTCAAAATAATGTTGTTTGCTCTAAGGAAGCCTGATTGTCATGGGCAGCTGTCCTTGGACAGGGCTTGTGTCTCATTGTGAGGGTACAAGGCAACCTACTCCATTTAAGCAATACTTCCCGATTTTCTCATATCTTTTTAGGACAACAAATAGTTTAGGACAATTTTAAAATTCATGTCTATTTCTCACAGCCTAAAAGTTATATGACCAACTGGTGCATTATGGAGAGATATTTTCTGCTATGATTTAGTCTCCTTAGTTATAATAATTCAAGATAAACCAAACTTGTATATAAAACAAAGCTCTCACTCTCTCTTTACCCTGTTCTCTTTTCTACCCTTCAGTGCAGAAATAGAATGAGACAGTTTGCTTTGGCGAATGTTGATGTTTTATTTGCCAGAAGAAATGATTGATGATTGGGCATTAGTAAATGTTTGTGTGCATATTTAAACAGATGCAGGTGTAGAAACAGCATACTTTATATATTGTTAAGCACATTTCTTGATATTTATTGTCCTATGTCATATTTTTCCTAATTCTTGTTGTGGTTAACCTCACTGTGTATCTGTGTTAAACTTAAGTGAACAATAATTTTCTGTTCCTGAACCCACTGCTTATCTTCTTCAGTGTTTACAACATACACCATTTTGTAACCCAATTTATTTCTATCTAATATTATATGTAAATGTGAAAATATAATATGAAAGGTTTAAATTACTACTAAGGAATTGGAGAAAAATGAACTGTACCCTAGATACTAATTGCTCTTTGAACTATATATATACCATTTTATATATAAAAGTGAGGAGGGGGAAGTAGAAGATGGTAATGCTGTGATAAATGGTAATGGAAGAACATAACTTTAAGGGTCAACACATGAGTCAATATACAGATGATGCATTATAGAATTGTACACTTGAAACCTATATAATTTTATTAACTGATGTCACACTAATAAATTCAAGTTTTTTAAAAATCCTTTTTAAAATTAAGACACCTAAAAATTTACACTAATGAGATTTTATTTTCAGAGTCAGTATAAGATTAAAGGCACACAATAAAAATATTTTTTACTTTTATTTTCCTATCATAAATTGCTTATATTCTTTGAGAACTATTAAATTTATTTGAGACGCAATTTGCCAATTGCATGTCCAGATAAGTGCTTACAAGACCTATAAGTTTTTAAAATAAAAATGTGAGCATCTGGGGATATGTATGTATGCATGTAGAGTAAGCATAAAGATAGAAAAGAGATACTAGTTCTTGCTGCACTTGATGCTTCCTCATACTTAGACTTTGGCTAGAGTTGCTTCAAATACTTTTAAGAACAGAAGACAATCGTTCTCTACTCTGACGTGACATTTAATTTTATGTGTTAAATAGTAAATGAGTCTGCACCCAATTTCTAAGTGACATAGGCAACAGAAAGATATATAAAAGCTTTTAGACAAACATTTTAAAGTAGATTAAAGAGAAAGATTAAATGTTAAGAACACCCTGGGTCTTAGCAACAGAGAGTAACTAAAGAAAAAATACTTGAATCTCTAACAACTTAAATATGACTCATCTCTCAGAGCCACTAATTTAAGGAAACACCATATACAATACTCCCATGCCCTAAAATTCTAACTTACAGAACAAAATCAAATTGCTGTTAGGTACTTGTATATATGCTGAAATAAAATGTATTTTTTTCCTTAACATGTAATACTAAAAAACCTAGTAGTGGAACAATATTATTACTCCTTTAAAATTTATTTGACAGAAATATACTGGTATTCAGCAATTAAATTAAAAGGACTGTCTCTCCTCATTACTTAAATACAAGAAAACCCCACACATTTTATTTCTTGCGCAAAAGAATTTGGTGGAACGTGATTTTGCACACAGGGATCCTTTTTTGTCTAATTCCTTTCCCTGAGGATTAAATTATTTCTCACATGGTAACAAGGTTTTCAAATCCTTTCTCATTTTAAAATGGTGTAAAAAGTAAGGCTTGTTACATTGGATTTGTAGAAATCTCAAGTTAACATCAATTTATTTCACATATTGGTATGTAGAAAAAGACACCTTTTTTAATCAATTGATGTTTGAAGGCTAAAACTTAGAATTTTTTTCTTCTCATCTGATTCTGTAAATCCTTTATTGCACTTATTCTGAAGAACATAGCTAGATTCAAGAAATATATTTTATTGGCTGCTCTAGTAAACAGACTGTTAAACCCAGACGCAGATCCGCATGTGATCCTCATTCATCTCTCAGCGACACAGGAGGTAAGCACCTGTTTTACTTCCTCAGGACTGTCCATGGGAGTCCATACATTTTATTCCACCTGCAAGCGTTTCCACATGGTTTTGAGAACTGAAATGCTTCATATTTGAAAACATTGAGTAATGAAAATGGAGAATACAAAATTGTAATGTACATTTTGCATCAATGCAAACTGTTGCTCTCCAAGATTCATGAAATGTTAGGTTTTGCTGATGTAAAATATGTTTTATGTCCCACTTATGTATGGAATCATGCAGAGACATGGACAAGAGTGTGGTGGTTACCTGAGCGGGGGAGGGGAGGGGCACAAAGAAAACTAGATAGAAGGTGATAGAAGACAATTTGAGGGCCCTGGCCGGTTGGTTCAGCGGTAGAGCCTCGGCCTAGCATGCGGAGCACCCGGGTTCGATTCCCCGCCAGGGCACACAGGAGAAGCGCCCATTTGCTTCTCCACCCCTCCGCCGCGCTTTCCGGGCGCTGGGGATGGCTCTGTGGCCTCTGCCTCAGGCACTAGAGTGGCTCTGGTCGCAACATGGCGACGCCCTGGTGGGCAGAGCGTCGCCTTGGTGGGCAGAGCGTCGCCCGGGTGGATCCCGGTCCGGCGCATGCGGGAGTCTGTCTGTCTCTCCGTTTCCAGCTTCAGAAAAATGAAAAAAAAAAAAAAGAAGACAATTTGACTTTGGGTGATGGGTATGCAACAACATAATCAAATGTCAAAATAACATGGAGATGTTTTCTCTGAACATATGTACCCTGATTTATTAATGTCACCCCATTCAAATTAATTTTAAATAAGTAAATAAAAAAGAGATGTTTTAAATTTTCAGTACTTGTGAAAATTGTGCAAACAGGAAGTAGATATCCCTATCGGAGCCATTAGAAGCATTTATTGATCTTCTAATACAAAACCTGTTGTTTTCATAATTTTCTTTAAATAATTTTTGCAATATTCCCCTCTTATTAATCAGTATGATTATACACCAAGAGACATATGTGGGTGTGCCTTTATTTTTATATATTTCTAATTTTGAAATTCAGTGTCCAGTCTCAAAGAATTCCTGGGTGTTTCAAGGTAAAACTTGATGGTTGTAAATTCAGTTTTCATGGGAATTTTTTCCAATTGAACAAATTAATTGTATTAAAATAAAGGTATGGGACATTTAGAATCAAATTGCTCATATCTATAAGGTAAAATAAATGTTTAAAAGAGAAAGAAAACAGACATGGAATAAAAACCAGAATATTTTTTAACTACTATGTACTAACTCAAATATACTTTCTGAAAAAACAAGTCACTTCAAAAATTTAAACTTTAGTGTCAATCATTGAGGTCCATTTTAGTGATAAAATGTTATGATTTTATCTGACCAGACTACGTATATTTCACAACATATTCAATAGGCCATGCTATTTATTTTTTCTTTAAACATTTGTACTTATTCCTTAAGCTCCTTAATGAACAAAGTGTTCATCCTTGAATCTGGGACAATGTCTCATCTCCCAGAAATCCACAGCATGAACTCACTGTGCCAGGCTGTGGAGGATCAATACAAGCTATAAGATGCACTGTTGACCCTCTAAGCCACTGAAATTGAGTTTTCCTTCTAAAGAAACTAGCTCTCCAGTGAAGTGTCACATGAAATGGTCCTGAGAAGCTCTAATTCTCTGTGAAGTGCAGAAGACGTTTTTATTGTTTTCTTTCTTTCTTACCTCTTTTTCTTTTTCTTTCTTTCCTTTCCTTTTCTTTTCCTTCCTTCCTTCCTTCCTTCCTTCCTTCCTTCCTTCCTTCCTTCCTTCCTTCCTTCCTTCCTTTCTCTTTCTTCTTCCCTTCTCCTTCCCTCCCTCCCTCCCTCCCTCTCTCCCTCCCTCCATCCCTCCCTTCCTTCCTTCATGTTTGTGTATGTGAAACAATCTTTAATAAAGCCTGATAAGCTCTATCTTTACGCCTTCCTCTGGTTACCTTCTTCCCCCAAATTAGAAGCACAAGGAAGCTTGGAAACTGACTATTCCCTCCATAGTATCCCTTTCAGAAGGAAGGCAAAGTCAGGGACAAAGGTCACAAGAAAACTTCCTTAATGCGTTTTTACTGCTCAGTCTCATAGAAAACTGCATAGATAGGAATTAAGTTTCTTAGGAGAGAAAATGATATCACAAAACAGAAATGTTAATTTAAAAGATCAACTACATTGCAAAACCTCCTCACTTTTCCCAAAATACATTTTTGTGATATTAATTACTCCAACCTTAGATAATAGACAGTATCCTACCTACACTTGCCTTCACACTGGTTCTGGCTTGACCAGGGAGCTTCCTTCTTATTGTTTTGTTTTTCATCTAATAACAAATTTCCTATTTTGTTATGACAATGAGTGTTAGTCTCTTTCTGTATGGGCTATTAAAAATTAGAACAAATATTGTGGGTTAAATATATTTGAAGGACTTTTTTATTTTTAAAATATTTTCTAGGAGGACATTTGCTATATGTTTATTTTTTAATAGACTACATTGAAATTTAAACAATATTTAAAACTGCTTCTTTATTATTATTGATATATTTTTTCCTTGCCATTTTACAAACTGAACTTTATTCAACTTGAGGATTTACTGACATGTTACTGAATAGAAATATGTTTATAATTTTTCAGGATAGGAAAATTCAAATTCTTTCAAATAGATCCCTATGCAGATTGTCATATTTAAAAGTTTTCTGGGTATTTGAATGATTGATGTACACGTGGGCACACAGGTGTATTTTTGCTTCTGCAATGCAATGGCAACATATTAAACCTAGAAAAAAGTCAACTAGACTCCATTTTTATGGTCTTCAGATGAGCATGTCACGCTATTTCTTTTTTGAATTCCATATTTCTCCATGTATAAGACACACCCATTTATAAGATGCACCTTAATTTTGGAGCTTGAAATTTGAAAAAAAATATTACATAAAGTTTTCAATTCAAGTTTTATTCATCATAAAATTCATACAACTGCTCATCCATGCGAAAAAGTGGGAAATGCAAGTAAAAAAATCCACCCATGTATAAGACGCACGCAGTTTTTAGACCTTAAATTTTTTGAAAAAGGGTGCGTCTTATACATGGGGAAATACGGTATATTCCTTGACTCTTCCCCTTGCTCTGTCTTCCCAGTGACCTGATTCCATGACTCTCCAGGGACAGGCCCAGCACACCATTTCCTCCAGGGGCCCATATTTGCTGGACCCTCCCCTGGCCCTGCAGTTCTCATGTTACACCACCTCCTCAATTACGTCCTTAAGATTTTTGTTTTTTCAGGGTCACCTCTGCTGAGAACATTTCGTAAATATCTATCTTATGTACAATCCATCAATCTCTTTAAACTCAGCTCTCATTTCCTCTTTTTTTTTTTTTTTTTTGTATTTTTCCAAAGTGAGAAGTGGGGGCGGTGGTAGGGTGGGGGGTAGGGTTGGGGAAGGCAGGCAGACAGACTCCTGCGTGCACCCCACCGGGATCCACCTGGAATGCCCGCCAGGGGGCAATGCTCACCCCCCCTGGGGCATTGCACCACTGTAACTGGAGCCATTCTAGTGCCTGAGGCAGATACCATAGAGCCATTCTCAGTGCCAGGGCCAACTTTTTGCTCCAATGTAGCCTTGGCTGCAGGAAGGGAAGAGAGAGACAGAGAGAAATGAGAGGGGTAAGGGTGGAGAAGCAGATGGGTGCTTCTCCTGTGTGCACTGGCTGGGAATTGAACCCTGGACTTCCATACACCAGGCTAATGCTCTACTGCTGAGCCAACCGGCCAGGGCCCCAGCTCTCATTTTCTAGACTCTTATTTTTTAACCACATATTTTCATATAACTTTATCACTACTTTATATTGTACCATTTGTGTGTAGTTAGCTCCAAGCACCTGTCTTTCCGTCGAGAAGGTAAATTTCATGGGTACAGAAGCTTTGTCTTACTAAGGCATTACCTTCAACACGTAGTTGGCTCCTTTTATTATTTCAAAAATTAACAAATTGATATTGATTATATTGATTATATTAGATAAATAAAAAGATTTTATTATATTGATTATATTTCTCTCCCATGTCATCAACTTTTTTTTCTATTGTGTGTGTCCTTAGACTACTACCCTTTCCCATAAAAATAATCTGTGTCTTAGCTTCCCAATTTTGCCATAATGAGACTCCTTTGACCTACCCTGGACCTAGTAACTTGCTCACATACATCAGATACAGTCAAGGTTTCAGATGGTGAATTTCCCAGACTCTGCTCATGCTCAGGAACATAACTCTTAGAGCTACTGTACTTTGCTCTGTTGATTGTAGTTTTTAAGATTAGTGTTCCAACTCCCAAGGATTCCTCATACCCCTAATATGTGAAAGTATGTTTGCAACTACAGAGACAAGAACTCAATGCAGACTTCATTTTATGTTTTGCTCTATGAGTAATTAAACTTGAAGTTTGGTTTCTATTATGAAATTCTGAAAACACACTCACACATATATATTCATGCATAGTTATTAAAGTACTGGCCAGTTCTATCAGGGACTGAAGGTAAAAAGGAAATTGGATTTCATGATGCTAACAAGCCAGGTATTACATTAACACATGCTGCAGAAATTGAGAGTCCTTGCCCTGTTTGTGGTGGGAACCTTGTGCTTCAGCCCCTTTTTAATCATTTATTTCCTAAAATTTGGTTTACTTTTTCCAACCATTCTTCCAGGTCTCCTTCCCTTCTCCTTCCATCTTCCATAAATGTAAACTAACTGACTTGTGCACTTTGAACTTGGGATAGAAACAGAACTGATGTTCAGCTAGTGTGCCTCTGGGTGGCTTTGAAAGGAGGGAGAGGGTTAGGGGGAGGGGGAGGGGCACAAAGAAAACTAGATAGAGGGTGACGGAGGACAATCTGACTCTGGACAAGGGGTATGCAACATAATTTAATGACAAGATAACCTAGACATGTTTTCTTTGAATATATGTACCCTAATTTATTAATGTCATCCCATTAACATTAATAAAAATTTATTTAAAAAAAAAAAGAAAATGATTTTTTTTTTCTTTTTGCAAGCAGAGTACATGCCAACCCTACCGTGATAGGCATTGCAGTTGTTTAAGTTTCTATATCATGGAGAGGTGAGAGGTGACCAGGACAGTAAGTGGCACAGGGGTTGTGAAGGTCACTGGGCAGTGATTACTAGCAAGAAGGTGGCTACCCAGTGTTCCCATCAGCTGGCTTCTGGGTTTCACCACTGGCTCCTTTCTCATAGCTCAGAGAGCTCAGCCATGCACACTCACCGAATCTCATCCTGCTCAGAGAGGCTAAGATCATGGGAGAGTAGGAGGAAGAGAAGGCAACCTTTATGTTGGAGTCAGGTCCCTAAATGACTCTCCTCACTACTTAGATATTTTAAATAGCACTCCAGAATGCTGGACAAGTAAGGGATATCAAGTGTCCTGATAGGATTAAAGAAATAAAGAAGTTAAAATGCAATGACTGTACTGTTTTGTTCAACAGAGTTTTGTACATTAAATGGGATCCTTAACCTACCTAGCCTTAGTAGTTAAAGAAGCAGTATCAGAGGAAAAACCCCTTCAGAGGTACAGCCAAGAAAATTAAGGTGGGCTAAGAAGAGGGCAGAGCGAGCATCCGGTGTCACAGCTCTAAGATTGAGCAGGGCCCTGACATCTTAGGGGAACATAAATATTTCAATGTGGGGCATGCCAAGAGGAATAGAGAACGGGGTGAAAGTGAGAAGGGGGGACAGAGATCACATGATCACGTGTGCCAAGGTAAAGATGTTTTTCAAGTTTTTCTTCCTTAGCCCACCGTAGTTTGCTCTCTAAGACTGACATCTGACCAGGTCCTCTAATGTCTTAAAAACTTTCCATCACTCCTCATTTTCCAAAGGAACAAATCTAAGCTTCTATTTGCACTTCACTAGAAGCATATTTACATATGGCAGTGATTTTTTTTTCTTTTTTTATTAGCTGTGGAAGGATTGCTCCTCTTTCTTCCTCTAACAGCATTTAAACTGCTGTATATTATGGTCGCTGAGGGCATTGGCTGTGGAACCAGGAAGCCTGGGGAGGACTCTGGGTCATGCCTGATTAGTACAATGATGTAAAAGTTATTTAACCACTCAGCCCTTATCTGTAAGACATGGCTATTTGTAGAATAGGTAAAATGTGTAGGAGATTGCCAGAGCAAGCGTTTACTACATGTCAGCGCCCATTGATTTTACTTAAATTATAGCACCTGACATGTGGAAACGGTCACAGTTACAAGCAAAAGTCATAATATATACATATATATATTTTTTCCAAAGTAACTATTTGAATGCAGAATAATATCTTGTTGCAGGTATTATGTGGTGTGGACAGTCTGGAAAGCAGAAAGTTATAAGGGCTTAATTTAAAGTTATCTCAGTCAAGTAAATTAACATATTTTAATAATTTTCTATATGATAGTAATGAGCCTGAAGCAGTTCCAGAATGTGCAGGCTTGGCTGGGGAGGCAGCCCAGAAGGAAAGTAGATACAGTGTAAACAATTCCGAAGCTTATAGGCATTGGACTAGTGAGGGTAAGAATATAACTTCAATTTCAAAGGACACCAAGAGATAATTTAGGCAAATTAGATAGTTAAAACTATATCCAGGTAATAAAAAACATATTAGATTAGTGGTATTATTTAAATTTTTTCCTTTTCCAGAACCATATTTCCTATTATTTATTTAATTATTATTTTTTTAGATTTTATTTATTTATTTTTAAAGGGGTGGGGAGGAGCAGGAATCATCAACTCTCATATGTTCCTTGACCAGGCAAGCCCAGGGTTTCAAACTAGACACCTCAGCATTCCAGGTCAATGCTTTATTTACTGTTCCACCACAGGTCAGACCCAGAACCATCTTTACAATGCTCATCAAAATGGAGCTGTATTTATAATAATTTGTGACAAGATCTAAAATTCTTTTACTGTAGAGAAACTAGATTGCCTCACTACCTGAAAGGAACAAAAAACCCTAAATTACAGCCTCATTAGTTAGTCCCAATTAACATCTGCAGACACTTTAGTATGCTCAAGTATCACAAGGGACACAACTCTAAACTCATTTAAATTTATCAGCATTTATAAAAATCCAGAGGTTAAATGAAAGTATGCATTGCTTCCTAGCATTAGGAAAACTAAACAGTGTATTAAAATATTTCGTGAACTTCATTTTTCATTATCTTTACATATTTCTATCTTTTTATTTATTTATTTATTTATATATTCATTCATTCATTCATTCATTCATTCATTCATTCATTCATTCATTGGTTCTTTCTTATATGTGCCCTGACTGGGGATTGAAGCCACACCTCAGCATATTGGTCGACGCTCTAACCCAGTGGTAGTCAATCTGGTCCTTACCGCCCACTAGTGGGTGTTCCAGCTTTCATTGTGGTTGGTAGCGGAGCAACCAAAGTATAAATAGAAAAATAGATTTAACTATAGTAAGTTGTTTTATAAAGATTTATTCTGCCAAACTTAGCAAAAATCTGACATAAAGTACTTGGTAAATAATTATTATTATATGCTTTAACTTGCTATAACTCTGCTTTATAAATTTTATAAAGTAAAGTTACTTTCCTACTTTATAAATCACCATTACTGTGGAATCAGTGGGCGGTTAAAAAATTTTACTACTAACAGAGATACAAAAATGGGCGGTAGGTATAAAAAGGTTGACTACCCCTGCTCTAAGCAATGGAGCCACCCGGCCAGGGCACATTTCAAGTTGAATGGAGATTTCCTATCAATTTCTTTGCATCTATGTCTAATAAAGGCCAAATGTGCTAAATAATAAATTAAAAGGAAAAGTTTCAATAGACATAGTCATAAGTATCAATGCTTACCCTTACAATTGTTTTTTTATACATCTTTATCTTAAAATTGCTCTTGATTCAGAAATGATATCAAAATTGCTCTTTTTAACTCTGTGTTACTTTTTATGAAATTCTGGTATAAACTACCATTGCTTTTCCAGAAAAATCAAAATCTTTCCATTTCAATGTCCTGGGTTCATGTGCATTCAGGAGCAGACTAGAACATATATCCTTCATTTTTTTTTCTAAAAAATATTGCTTCAATATACATTTCTCCAGAAAAGAAATTAAACTACTACTTAATTATTTTAATTAAATTTACTGGGGTGACATTGGTTAGTAAATAAAATATAGGATTCAAGTGGACAATTCTATGATACATCATTTTATTATTGCATTATGTGCCTACCACCCAAACTCAAATCATCATCTATCACCATATATCTGACCCCCATTAGCCTTTACTTCCTCTCTCACCTTTCTTTTCTGTATAATAACCATACAGTTGTCTGTGTCTGGGTTTTTCCCTTGTTTGTTTATTTATTTCCACTTTTATATTCCATATATGAGTGAAATCATATGGATTCTAACTTTTTCTGACTGACTTATTTCACTTAGCATAATATTCTCATGATCCATCCCTGTTGTCACAATGGTAGTATTTCATCTTTTCTTATGGCTCAGTAGTATTCTACCATATATATATTTATATATATATAATTTTCATATATTTATATATATAAATTTTCATATATATATATAAAATTTTCTTTATCTAATAATCTATCAAAGGACACTATAGCTGATTCCATGTGTTGGCCACTGTGAATAATGCTGCAATGTACACAGGGATGCATATGTCTATGGGAATGTATTCAACTTTTTCAGATAGATACTCAGAAGAGGGGTTGCTGGGTCATTTGGTAACTCTATTCTTAAATTTTTGAGAAACCTCAACATTGCTTTTCATAGTGGATATACCACTTTACATTCTACAGATAATAAGTGAAGGCTGCTTTTCCTCCACAACCACTCTGACACCTGGTATTGCCTTATTGATAATAGCCAATCAGATATTGTAATTTATTATATAAGATTATATTTTATATTGCATACATACAATGATGGTATGAGATACCACTTCTCTCTCACACACACATGCATATATATGTATATATATGATCAGAAGCAATAAATTACAGAGAAGAAAACAGAGGTACCAAACTTATAAACCTTGATCTCAGAGAATATTTTATGAATTTGACCCCAAAGGCAAGAGAAATAAAGGCAAAATAAATAAATAAATAAACGGAACTGTATCAAACTAAAAAGCTTCCACACAGCATAAGAAACCAACAACAAAACAAAACTGCAACCGATTGAATGGTAGAAGATATTTGCAAATAGCTTGGATGAAGGATTAATATCCAAAATATATAAAGAAGTCATATAGCTTAACATCAAATAAAGAAATGTTCCAATTAAAAAATGGGCAGAGTACCTGAACAGATATTTCTCCCAAGAAGACATAGAAATGGACAACATATATATGAAAATATGCTCAATCTTATTAGTTATTAGGAAAATGTAAATCAAATCTACAGTCAAAAACTATTATCTAATTTCATCATTTCTTTCTTTAATTGTTCCTTCTCTTGTGCTTCCGTATTTTAGTTTTAGTGTTTAAATAGTAAAATGATCATGTTGCTTTCCAGTGATAAGCACCTTTTAAATGAAACAATTTAACCCAAAACCTGTTTTATGAGCAATCACATTTATCTCAGCATACATTCTATTTCCCTCTGGTTTGAGCACCTAGTAATATAACAAAGGCCTAGAACTTCTATCACTTGTACAAACTATACTACTTAACATTAACATTAAATCCCCAAGGATAATCTTCATTGAAGTATTCCAAGATATACATATAACTAATAGTTATGATGTCCATCTAATTCAAAGCTGGAAGTTTATGAATAGTGGTTCCTTTATGCCTCCATGGGTAAAAAAATCTTTAGTTCAATGATAAATAAAAAAATAATAATTAAAATTTATTAACATTGTGAGGTCAACAACTGATTTTTCCTGGGAGGAAATTATTTTTTGTTCTAATACAGGGATCGGGAAACTTTTTGGCTGAGAGAGCCATGAACACCACATATTTTAAAATGTAATTTCATGAGAGCCGTACAACAACCCGTGTATGTTATGCATTAAATAAAAATTTGGTGTTGTCCTGGAGGACAGCTGTGATTGGCTCTAGCCACCCACAACCATGAACACGAGAGGTAGGAAATGAATGGATTGTAATACATGAGAATGTTTTATATTTTTAACATTATTATTTTTTTATCAAAGATTTGTCTGCGAGCCAGATGCAGCCATCAAAAGAGCCACATCTGGCTTGCAATCCATAGGTTCCCAACCCCTGTACTAATATAATGTCGTTTCTCCTTTTTTAGTCTTAAAATATTGTTTCTTTTATTAAATAACGGTTGCCTCATTGATATGTATTCTGCTACATTGGCAAACTTAAAAATGTGTTTTTATTTTGATTTATATTTTTAAATATGTATGAAATCTATTCCTTTAGGTAATTTTCTGTCTAAAGAAAACTCAAAATCTGGGAGACATAGTCCAAAGATTGGATTGAAAATATACTGATTATATTTTTAAAGTTTTCTTACAAATCCCTGTGGGGGGGGGGGAGAACCCAGGTATACCCTGACATATTTCCATTAGAAATGTAGGAAGAGAAAGAGTTTCAAAAGATATAGTGAGAATACTTCTGCATCTTGTGTTTAAAAAAAGCCACTATGATTCTTGTATGTAACCTTGATAAATAGGATAGACAAAAATGGCATCTAAATTTGTCAAACTGGAGGCAAGGAAACTGGGTTTTGTACTTTTGATTTTAGTTTTTGGCCATGGGCCAGCACGATAGGGGGGTAAGGCACACTTCCAGGTTTTTCTGGCTCTGTTCAAGTAATTAAACTCTTGTGCTGGAGGGTCATCTCCCATAAAAGAGTAGCAACCAGGCCCCTATAGGGAAAATTCCCCACTGAAGCAAGCAAAGAGGCACTCGGAAATGGTAACAGAAATTCCAGGACATGTAAACGGAGCACCACCAGTATCTCTTCAAAATTCACAATAGGTTGGTGAGCAGAAAAAGTGTTCTCACCAAAGTTCTCAAATGAGAAGGCTTTCTCATAAGTTAGGACTCTCTTTCATACTTAGTTGTATTCAACATTTTGATCAATCAGACCAATGAAGAGATTGAAGCTATAAACATCAAATATGAAAATTACTTCAAACTGGGAAAAAATTGCAAGACTAAACTTGGTCAAATTGAGTTTCCAAATGCTCTCAACTGCCATTATTGACAGAAACCAAGAAAATAAAAATTTAAACTTTCATTAATATTTTAAAATTCACATATTTAATTTCAAAAAGGAGAACAGGCTTAAGAATAATTGATGTGTTCCAATTAACTACATGCCTAGGTGAGTCAAAACTACAGTAAATTTGCTAAATAAGGTAATGAAATATATTTAGATTTCTTTCATAGAACGAAAATGTCTAAATCAATTTATATCACATTTGAGAAGTTATTTACCTTGGGGTTTCATGGTTTTCTGAGAAATAATGTAAAATGAAAGTCAATCAGATCAAAGAATGGCATCAGAATAGTGATATATTTTGGGAAAAAGCTAAGTTAAAATAAAAAGTAAAAAAAAACCCTGGGAATATTTAACCTGGAAAATATAATTATTAAGAAAAAAACACTTTTTAAAAATTAATTAAAATTAGATTAATCCATTTACCTTTTTGACCCAGCCCTCAGAGACACAGACGACAGTGTGGTGATCACAAGAAGAAAAGGGGTCAGAGGAAGTGAAGAGGGTAAAGGGAGGGGAAATAATAATGGAAGAAAACTTGACTTAGGGTGGTGAACACACTGGGAAATGTAGAGATGAGGTATCATAGAATTGTACACCTGAAACCTATTTAATTTTATTAATGTCACCTCAACAAATTCAATAAAAATCCAAAAAAACAAGAAAAGAAAAATCTTCAATAGTTTCCAAAATGTTTTCATAGTATTTTTTTAAAAGTGCAATCAATAAGGACAATGCACTGACATTTTACTGTGATATTTAACAGTAAAAAGATATGATAAAAACTGTAGATAAATAAGTCTTGTTTGTGAAATAGGATAATGTCAGCTCCTCATAAGAGAGACACTAATGTATCTCTTTCCAATCTAAATTGATGGCTTTCTCCCAAAGTGAAGCATTTCATGACAGTTATTTTTTTTTCAGGTTCTGCACTATTTTTTTATGTGGAGAAATATTCACATTTATTGGTTCAAATACAGTATCTAACATTTTTAAAAATACTGTTGAATTGTTCTTGCTTTTGAATTTTATATAGATGGAATCATACTATGTTTTCTATTGAGATTTATTTATTTCAGTGTATCTATTGTTATAAAAAATATATTTTCTTTCTGTGAAATTGTCATTCATTCATTTCTATTACTATACAGTTCCTTGCTTTAAAAATCACAATTTATCTATATATATTACTGTGCAGTGGAATAGCAGTTGTTTAGAATTTTTGCCTATGATGAACAATAAGATGATGAATATAGTTTTATCTATATCCTAAGCACATGTGCATGAAATTCTTAGAGTATATGCAGTGCCAAGGCAAGTCACTGCACTGTTTTTTATTTGTACTGGTTGTGGTGTTTTCTATAGCTTTTCTTTCTTCATTTATGCCCTAATTAGTCTTTGTCATTTTATTTCCTCTCTTCTCTATGAGTTACAGATTCTGTTATTCTTCTTTTAGTAATTGTATATCTATCTATATCTATATCTACATATAAATATATATATATATGCTCAGCTTTGCTCACTCATCATTGCT
The DNA here is from genome assembly GCF_036850765.1 of Saccopteryx bilineata. NCBI lineage: Eukaryota > Metazoa > Chordata > Mammalia > Chiroptera > Emballonuridae > Saccopteryx > Saccopteryx bilineata. The sequence continues at coordinate 289,031,647 of NC_089490.1, forward strand.
ATTTTTATCCTTCTATCAGAAAAAGAGACACAAGTAACATTTATCTATCTTAAACACCATTTATCTCCTCTGACTTAAAAATTACTGTCATGTTTTCAATTTCTACCTAAAAACATTTAAGAAATTATTACTACTTAATATAACCAGGTTTTATTTCAGCAACAAACATTAATGCCTCTTCAAGTTTCTGAAACCCTCTATTTGGGATCAATTATTTACTTTAGGTTTGGAATTTTAGTAGAGAATGCTTCTCTGACATTTTTAATAACATAGTTTTTTATTTTTAAAATACTTTGCCACATAAAGAATTCTAAATTGGAGGATATTTACTTTCATATTTTGCCTATTTAATTTCACTACCTTCTATCTCCCTTTGTTGGTGATTAGATATAAGAGATATTTCTAATGGCCATGTTTTTGCTTTTTTATGTTTCAATTTTAGTCATTCATTTATTTTGTTCTTTATATTCCATGTATAAGTAAACTCATATAGTGTTTGTTTTTTCTCTGACTTATTTCACTTAGCATAATGATCTGTAGTAGTGGTCCCCAACCGCTGGGCCACGGACCGGTACCGGTCCATGGGCCATTTGGTACTGGTCTGCAGAGAAAGAATAAATAACTTACATTATTTTCGTTTTATTTATATTTAAGTCTGAACGATGTTTTATTTTTAAAAAAATGACCAGATTCTCTCTATTACATCCATCTAAGACTCACTCTTCCTGCTTGTCTCGGTCACGTGATATATTTATCCATCCCACCCTAAAGGCTGGTCCGTGAAAATATTTTCTGACATTAAACCGGTCCGTGGCCCAAAGAAGTTTGGGGACCACTGATCTATAGGTCTATCTATGCTGTCTCAAAAGGTAAGATTTCATTCATTTTTTATAGCTGAGTAATATTGTATTTTATATATATGTACTACATTTTTATCCACTTATTTCCCGATAAGCTGTGTGGCTTTATAATTTGTAACTGTCATGTTCTTAACGGTATGATCTTTATTTTTTGGTACTTTTAAATTTTCCTTTTTTCTCTTTCTCTCTTTGTTTTGTGAAGTTTCACAGTGATTCATCTTAGCTTGGATATCTTTTATCTATTCTGTTTGGGATTTTCTGGGCTTCTTAAATTTATAGATCTGTGTCTTTAAACAATTCTGAATAATTATTAGCAATAATCTGTTAAAATACTTCCTGGAGCCTAAATAAAAACATGTTAGATCTTCACTTTTTAAAAACATTAATACTTTTTCTCTCTGTTGCAATTTGAAATTTTCTTCTGACCTATCCTTCAGTTTACCAGTCCACTTGTTTCTTCAATTGAAGATAATCTGCTCTTAAATCTCTTCAGTGATATTTTCATTACAATTTTTTAAAGTTTGAACTTGTGATTTTTTAAAAATCTCCTTTATTTTAGTAGTATTTTGGTCTCTATAGAATTTTTAAAATTATATTTAAAAGTCTTTATTTTAAAACCTAAAGTAATTCTCCTGCAGAGAAGATACCGAAATTTAGAAAAAATTGTTAACAATCAAATGATATCCTATAATTATGTTAAACAAATATTTTAATCCTTGTTCTGCTGAATATCTCTCATGTCCTTCTTCATATCAATACTAATTTTCCATAATTTTTTATATGTATTTGACACCCATTTTGGCTATCAGTGGGGTTCTATGTTCACTACTTGAATTGTGTTTGTCCAGATAGAGGCTTTGGAAGTAGGCAAGAGTGAAGACGAGAGTGGAACTAGGTTATTTGCACTTCTGATCTTTTATTCTATTTTACCATGGGCTTGCCATGACACTTTTATGAAACCCAAAACTCTTGTCCAACAGTCTGTGCTATAGCTATAGTCTCTGGGTTCTGGTGGTTTCTATAGCTCCTTTGCTTCTATATCTAGGACAGATTGCCATTTTTCGTTGGTTGACCTTACTTCTACCCATAACTTTGGAACAATCCTATCTTTATTGAAGATCTTCAGTGAGTCCTTTTTCTTAACAGTTTGCTGCCTGTCAAGACCCTTATTAATTTAGGCTTGGAATGACACATTATATGTATTTTGTACATAAATACATATGTCATACAGTATATAATGCATTATAAATATATGATGTACATAACATATTTCACTGATTGTACACCAAATGCTCTGCATACTTCATTAAATAATATATAGTTTATACATATAAACATATATTTACATATATGTATACATTTACTTATATAAACATATGTATAAGGTGTACATAGTATTTTTCATTATACTTTATATGTGTGTATAAATAGTTATACATAAATTACAATATATAATTATATATATGATTTCATTTAGGGATTTCTGATTCAATTAGGTTATGTTATATAGGTACATTATTATATTAAACATCAAAATTAATATATAGACCTGGAGTAGACATGAAATTATAACATTTCAAGGGATTCAAAGTTAAAATTAACAAATCTAATTCACATGCTGAATATTATATCAAAGAATTGGAAGGATATTATAAACTGAGATTTTTGGCTATGCAAATGGGTAAATTGAGAGAAAGATTAAGATAAATATAAAGAAAAGAGATAATAGCTTTACTTACTTATTTTTTGTTTGTTTATTTATTTATTTATTTATGCTGTTTGAGGAGTTAACAAAATGTGATACTGAGGTTGACCAGCAACATGAACTTCAAAGGCAGACCATGAATGAGAGAGATTTAGGCCTGGTGTACTGACTAGGCTATAATTTGCATAGGTGAATGTTTGAAGTTATGACATGTATGATAGCAGAGGATAATTTGGTTAAAAAAAGGATCACTAAGACATCGTTTTGGGAAAAAATACCATTATTCAGAAACAGAAGGCATTAGGGCCAGATAAGAATATGGGTATGAAGGAGTTTAAGAAATTTTATTATACTGAACTATTTTATCAGCTCATCACCAATCTAATAGTCTGCTCATATTTTACTTGTGTTCTCTGTTTTTACTCCTATCCTAGTATCTCATTTGCCCCTGATTTCACTGAAACTCAGTCTTAATTTCTGAACTAATTACATTCCTTCTCACTTTCATTAATAAACATTGCTCCTCTAATTATCCCCTCTTCCTCTTGTATTACAATTGAGTTTTCTCATCTCATAGGATCACTCTCATCAGCACACACCATATTATCACTCTAAATTCACAGAGAAAGAAAAAGTTGACTTGTTACAATAGCCCTGTGGTATATTGCATTATAATTTTCATATAAATCCTCAGTACCTCCCCTTGATTTGATGTATATTTCCAAGCCTTGTTCATATTAGGCACAGGATTTTCTTTCTGAAATGCCAATGGATACAATATAAACTGAGGCTTTAAAATTGCATCTACCATTGTCTACTCTTGAATTTTAATAATGTGCCTTGTGAAGCACAAGACATATCATAATTGCTGGACCTAGAACCTTTGCCCAAGAATAAAGACATGAGGAAAAACAATCTGAACCCAACTGGAAGTTTGGAGTCTCAAGAGGTGAAGACAAACCCAGCATAGATTAGCCAAACACAGCCAATAGTGGACAAGGGAACATAAAAATAAATGCTTGGTTCTATAATCAGTCAAGATTTTGAGATACATTGCTCTTCAAGTTAAACAAGTTCTCTATTTTTGCTGCCACTTCTTCACTTTCCTTTTTCCTTGTGGATTATATTTATATCATTCTACAGAACTATTCATGTTCAGGTCATCAATGGTCACCATACTGACAGAGTGACAAATCTTATGATCCATAACCAGTTTTCTTTCAATACATTTTACAGAGCAGTCTACTCCCTCCTTAAAACATTGGCTTCCAAGAGACTACTCTACTTATTATTCTCCTGCTTTGCTATAACTAGTTTTCATTTATATTTTCCAGTCATTTCAGTGTCTCAAAATTTGGTTTGGCCATCCTATACATATTCACATATATCTTCTCTATATAACTCACACCCTAGATTGATTACTTTACCTTATCTCATGATATTAACTACCGTCTTAAATAATGACTAACAAATTTATATTTCTTAATTATAGCTTTCTTTTGAGTTCTAACTCACTATTAGATTCTAGCTTTAGTTGAGATTCTAACAGGCATCTCAAATTTACCATGTCATTCATTCATGAGGACAAATGCATCATTAATGTAGGACGTTAAGATGTGAGACAGAGTTTGGTACATATGGAAATTCTGTACTATCTTTACAACTCTCTGAAAATTAAATACTTTTTTAAGGTAAAAAAAAATAAGACTCCTCTTTATTAAGCCATTTAAAATTTAAATAATAATTAAATAATATTTAATATTGGTAGTGAATGCAATTACTAGGAATGCTGTACTCTCTTTATAACTTCATAAATTTAACACTATTATAAAATAAAAATGAGACTCCTCTTTGTTAGGCATTTAAAGAATAATTTATATACTATTTAACACTAGCAGTGAAAGCTGTTGCTTTAGCTTTAAGATAGCAGAATAGATCATCCTTCTAAATATTTACTCTTTTTTATGTTTTAAATATCTAAATTTGAAGATCATGAGTCTCTAAAAAATAAAAGCAGAAAAAACTGAAGAGAACGACATAGAAACCTTTATACATCTAATATATTTTAATAGGTAGAAATTATTCAGGGTGTATGAAATAATATCAGATATGTCCTGTGATTTTTTTTAAAAAAATCTAAATTTTATTTTTATTTAAATTTTTATTTTATTTTATTTATTCATTTTAGAGAGGAGAGAGAGAGGAGAGACAGAGAGGGAGAGAGAGGAGAGAGAGACAGAGAGAGAGAAAGGGGGAGGAGCTGGAAGCATCAACTCTCATATGTGCCTTGACCAGGCAAGCCCAGGGTTTCGAACTGGCAACCTCAGCATTTCCAGGTCGATGCTTTATCCACTGCGCCACCACAGGTCAGGCCGAAGATCACAATTTTCTTCCACAAACTATGCAAATACTCAATATGAAACATTACAAAGTTGAAATTGCTAAATACAGTTTTACTGTATTGTATTACAGTTTTACTGTAAAGTATTGATACTTTTGTGATTTTTAACAAATCAGAGATAAACAAAGGTAAAGATTAATATTTAAATTTTATTCAAAATAGTAAGCATTCCAAAGATCTAACAGATTTATTTAGATGACAAGAATGCTTATTATATATATTATTGTGATTTATTTTAGAAACAATACATTAGCAAAGATGCAAACTAAATACCCATCAATAGATGACTGGGTAAAGAAATTTGCTACATATATAGAATAGAATATCCCTTTTTTTTAGTAGTAGTAGTAATTAAACATTTTATTTTCAGACCAGTGTCTACATGTTTTCAGTGTATTAACTTCAAAGAGGACCTATTCATACTTTTGTTCTATTGCATTGTCTGAGTTTTCTTTTATTTTTGCAATTTTAACTAACTCTTCACATTGTCTAATACATTTTTCTTGACACTGGGGCTATGTACTATATTCCACTGGTGGCCTTTCCAGAGGATAATTGTAAAATCTGTCTTTTTTCCAGTTATGAAAGGTTTTCTATAAAATCTTTGGGGTATATTCATTTTGAGATGTGTGCTCACAGCTCCCATTAATGTTGCCCATTTAATCTTGATCTAATGCTTTTCTTTTCCCTCTAAGTAACTACAGTAGTGTTAAGACAGTTTTGTTGCTAATATCTAACCACCGCCCCATTTCTTACATGCAGCCTCTCCTAAATGCTTTATATAAAGGTCATTTATTAAATTGTAATCACAAAGTAATATAAGACCAATTAGTTTTCTGGAAAGGTAAAATGCTATTTTTTTTTCAGATGCTATACTGCCACTATATACAATACAGTATTTAAGCATGGTCGACTGAGAAAGAGAAATATTGAAGGAAAACAAACAGCTATAAAAATAACTTACTTAGGCTATCAATGAAAGAAAGATCTGTAGCGATTAATATTATAAAAGTTATGTCCTATGGGGTGGCAAGATGGCGATGGAATAGGTGGATGTACCAATTTCCAACTCCCAGAACCAGAGTGGATTATAACTTAATTTTAAAAACCATCATCTGGAAAAACCAACTTTGAACTAAACTAAGAGGACTCTTCAACCAAGGAACACTGAAGAAGCAACGTTGAGACTGGTAGGAAAAGCATAAATGTGGACAGGGCTGCCCAGTTCCCCAGAGCAAACAACAGCACAGAGAGACTCATGTGGCAGGAAGAGAGTTTAGTGGAGAAGGGAGGGACCTGGGTCCCAGGAACAAAGCCCCAGCGCCTAGAAGAGGTGTATGGAGAGTATTTAGCTGTGAAACAAGTCAGGATACTGTTTGTGAGAAAGAGTTTTCTCAGACCCAGGATTCTTCTTAAAGGGACCATGCAGAAAACCTCTTTCAAAACCACCCACCTGGGGGTCCAGGGGATAGGAAGAGAGGAGAGGAACAGAGTAGCAGGAAGAGAGTGTAATCTAGGAGGCACAGGGAGAAACACTTAGAGGGACAGCCACGCTAAGCCCTGGGCTGAGTCTCTCTCCAAATCTGAAGAAAATATTTCCCCTGGAACCAATACCAGCAAAGGGAAGCAGGACACCAGCCAAACAAGCTCTCCCATGGCATTCAGAGAAGAGCCGCTTAGATGGAGGGAGCTTTCAGGACTACAGTATTGAGTGTTAGGGTTTGACCTGCAGCACCCCCACCCACACTGCTGAGGGCTTACTGGAGATTGGGAGATGGCAGGACACAAAAGTGTGGTTCCCTCGGTGGGGAAGAAAACCGGGCTGGCCATGCCTAAGACCCAGTGTGAGTTCAGTCCAGTAAGGCAGGGGATGAAGGGTATGTGGGAAAGTGCTCTGGCCCAGCTGCTGGCCCGCCAGCAACACCACCTGCAGGGGAAGGGCAGGAGCCTGGGAATGGGTGGAGATCTGCCACTGAGCAAAGACATGCATGGGCACACAGCCTCTCCAGACCTGCAGAGCCAAGGCTTCTGCCCATAGGGGGTGGGGTGATAGCCCAGGAAAAGGCAGAGATCTGAAGCTGAGCAAACTAACCACTGCCCTTGGTACCGAGGCTTGATGCCCATGCCCAGCGCACAACCCCACCCGTGGGGGCAGGGAAAAGGCCGAGATTGGCTGAGGCTTGTAGTGCCAGGCACATGAACACAGCCCCTGATGTGGAAGAGAGGTAGAAACCACAACGACAGCTGCAACAGGCCGGCACCGGAAATGCCCATACCCAAACTCTCTAGGCAGCTGCAGAGATGGTGGGAGGCCTGCAGACAGACCACATCTAGGGAACACAGAGGTAACACCCATTGTACTCCAGTGGCCAAACCATTCTTATACACAGACAAAATGGGCAGGCAGAGAAATGCAACCCAAATGAATCAAGAGAAATCCCAAGAGAAGGACCTGAATGATTCAGATATAACCAAATTACTGGAAGCAGAGCTTAAAATAATGATTGTTAGGATGTTCGAAGAGCTAAGAACAACAACATATGGTCATTACAAACACCTAAGTATAGAGATAGCAAAAATAACAAAGAACATTGAAATAATAAAAAACAATCAGTCAGTAATGAAAAATACAATATCAGAATTGAAGACCACAATAGAAAAAATTAAAAACAGGATGGAGGAAGCTGTGGATCAAATCAGTGAGTTAGAGAAAAAGATAAACAAAGACATGGAAGCAAGGCAGAAAAAAGAAGAGACTCAAAGAGTCTGAAGAAACTCTAAGAGAGCTCTGAGACAACATGAAGAGAAACAACATCCACATCATAGGGGTTCTTGATGAAAAAGAGAATGAACAAGGGATAGAAACTTTGTTCAATCAAATTAGTTGAAAACTTCTATAAATAGAGGCAGGAAAAAGTCTCACAAGTTCAAGAAGCACAGAGAACTCCATTAAAGAGAAACCCCCCCAAAAAAAAACTACACCAAGACACATCATAATTAAAATACCAAAGCTAAGTGATAAAGAGAAAATATTAAAAGCTGCTAGAGAAAAAAAGGCTATTATGTACAAAGGAGCACCAAAAAGGATGATATTTAACTTCTCAGCAGAAACACTTGAGGCTAGAAGGGAATGGCAAGAAATATTCAAAGTAATGCAGAACAAGAGCTTACAACCAAGACTACTTTATCCAGCAAAGCTATCTTTTAAAATTAAAGGAGAAATAAAAAGCTTCCCAGATAAAAAACAAAACAAAAACTCAAGGAATTCACTACAATTAAACCAATACTGCATGAAATGCTAAGGGGCCTGTTGTAAACAGATCAAAGGGGGAAAAGAATATAGCAAAAGAGGAATACAGCTATACAGAATAAAATGGCAATAAAAAACTACATATCAATAATAACCATAAATGTAAATGGATTAAATGATCCAATCAAAAGATATAGGGTAGCTGTGTGGATAAGAAAACAGGACCCATACATATGCCGTCTATAAGAGACACACTTTAAAACAAAAGATGCACATAGACTGAAGGTAAAAGGATGGAAAAAAATACTTCATGCAAATGGAAATGAAAAAAAGCTGGGGTAGCAATACTTATATCAGACCAAATGCACTTTAAAACAAAGGCTATAGTAAAAGATAAAAAAGGACACTACATGATAATAAAGGGAACAATACATCAGGAAGATATAACCATTACAAATATCTATGCACCTTATATAGGAGCACTTAAATATATAAAGCAGACTTTGATGGATATAAAGGGTGAGATCAACAGCAATACTATAATAGTAGGGGATTTCAATACCCCACTAACATCATTAGATAGATTCTCAAGAAAGAAAATTAACAAAGATACAGCAGACTTAAAGGAGACACTAGATCAAATTGATTTAATAGATATCTTCAGAATCTTTTACCCTATAGCAGCAGAATATACATTCTTTTTAAGTGCTCATGGTACAGTCTCTAGAATAAACCACATTAGGGCTCAAAAGCTGTCTCCAAAAATTAAGGAGATTAAAATCATATTGAGCACTTTCTCTGATCACAGTGGCATGAAACTAGAAATCAACGGCAACAGAAAAACTTAAGAATACTCTAACACTTGGAAACTAAATAGCATGTAATTAAATAACGAATGAGTTAACAATGAGATCAAAGAAGAAATAAAAGAATTCCTAGAAACGAATGTTAATGAGCAGACATCAACTCAAAATTTATGGGACACAGCAAAAGCAGTACTGAGAGGGAAGTTCATAGCATTACAGAAATACCTTAAGAAGCTAGAAAATGCTCAAGTAAACAACTTGACCCTGCATCTAAAAGAATTAGAAAAAGAACAGCTAATAACCCCAGGGGTAGTAGAAGGAAGAAAATAATAAAGATCAGAGCAGAAATAAATGACATTGAGGCTAAGAAACAATACAGAGGATCAATGAAACAAGGAGCTAGTTCTTTGAAAAGGTAAACAAGACTGATGAACTTTTATCTAGGCTCACCAAGAAAAAAAGAGAGAGGACTCAAGTAAAATTAGAATTGAGAGTGGAGAAATAACAACTGAAACAACAGAAATTCAAAGGATTGTAAGAAAATACTATGAAGAACTGTATGCCAAAAATTAGACAACCTAGATGAAATGGACAAATCCTTGAAACATGCAATCTTCCAAAAATTAATCTGTGAGAATCAGAAAACCTAAACAGACCAACTACAACAAATGAGATTGAAACAATTATCAAAAAACTCCTGACAAAGAAAAGTCCTGGGCTAGATGGCTTCACAAGTAAAGTTTACCAAATATTCAAAGAAGAACTAACTCCTATCCTCAAACTATTTCAAAAAATTCAAGAGGAAGGAAGTCTTCCAAGCTCCTTTTATAAGGCGAGCATAATTCTGATTTCAAAACCAGGGAAAGACAACAAAAGAAAGAAAATTATAGGCCAATATCTCTGATGAATTTAGATGCTAAAATCGCAACAAAATATTAGCAAACTGGATCTAGCAATATATGAATAAAAATTATACACTATGATCAAGTGGGATTTATTCTGGGGAGGCAAGGCCGGTACAATATTCACAAACCAATCAATGTGATTCATCACATAAACAAAAGGAAGGAGAATAACCACATGATAATTTCAATAGATCCAGAAAAAACATTTGATAAAATCTAATTCATGATCAAAACTCTCAGCAAAGTGGGAATACAGGGAACATACCTCAACATGATAATGGCTATCTATGACAAACCCACAGCAAACATCATATTCAATGGGAAATAATTAAAAGCAATCCCCTTAAGATCAGGAACAAGGCAGGGGTGCCCCCTTTCACCAATCTTTTTTTTTTTAATTTTTTATTTTATTTTATTTATTCATTTAAGAGAGGAGAGAGAAAGAAAGAGAGAGAGACAGAGATAGAGAGAGAGGAGAGAGAGAAAGAGAGAGAAGGTGGGGAGGAGCTGGAAGCATCAACTCCCATATGTGCCTTGACCAAGCAAGCCCAGGGTTTTTTTTTTAATTTTTTATTTTATTTTATTTATTCATTTTAGAGAGGAGAGAGAAAGGAAGAGAGAGAGAGAGGAGAGGAGAGGAGAGGAGAGGAGAGAGAGCCCTTTCACCAATCTTATTCAACATAGTTCTGGAAGTCCTAGCCACAGCAATAGACAGGAAGAAGGAATAAAAGGCATCCAAATTGGAAAAGAAGAAGTAAAACTATCATTATTTGCAGATAATATGATACTCTATACACAAAACCCTAAAGTTTCAGTCAAAAAACTACTGGACCTGATAAATGATTTCAGCAAGGTGGCAGGATATAAAATTAATACTCAGAAATCAGAGGCATTTTTATACACCAACAATAAACTGTCAGAAAGAGAAATTAAGGAAACAATTCCCTTCACTATTGCAACCAAAAAAATAAAGTACCTAGGAGTAAATTTAACCAAGGAGATTAAAGACTTGCACTCGGAAAATTATAAAACATTGATAAAAGAAATCAGGGAAGATACAAACAAGTGGATATACCGTGCTCATGATTAGAAAGAATAAACATCATTAAAATGTCTAAATTACCCAAAGAAATTTACAATTTCAATAAAATACTAATTAAAATACCAATGACATACTTCAAAGATATAGAACACATATTCCAAAAATTTATATGGAACCTAAAAAGAACACGAATAGCATCAGCAATCTTGAAAAGAAAGAATAAAGCGGGAGATATCACACTTCCTGATATCAAGTTATAAAACAAGGCCATTGTACTCAAAACAGCTTAGAACTGGCATAAGAACAGGCATATAGATCAATGGTACAGAACAGAGAACCCAGATATAAACCCACACCTTTATGGACAACTAATATTTGACAAAGAATTTAAGAGCATACAATGGAGTAAAGACAGCCACTTTAACAAATGGTGTTGGGAAAATTGGACATCTACCTGCAAAAAAAAAAAAATGAAACTAGACCACCAACTTACACCATTCACAAAAATAAACTCAAAATGAATAAAAGACTTAAATGTAAGCCATAAAACCATAAGCATCTTAGAAGAAAACATAGGCAGTATGCTCTCAGACATCTGTCGCAGCAATATATTTGGCAATTTATCTCCATGGGCAAGTGAAATAAAAGACAGGATAAACAAATGGGACTATATCAAACTAAAAAGCTTTTTCACAGCTAAAGACAGTAAGAACAGAATAAAAAGATAAGCTACACAATGGGAGAACATATTCGACAATATGTCTGATAAGGGATTAATAAACAAAATATATAAACTTGTAAAACTCAACACCAGGAAGATAAACAATTCAATCAAAAAATGGGCCAAAGAAATGAATAGATACTTCTCCTAAGAGGACATACAGATTGCCAATAGGCATATGAATAAATTCTCAACATCACTAATCATTAGAGAAATGCAAATTAAAACCACAATGAGATATCACCTCACACCAATCAGAATGGTGCTCATCAACAAAACAACACAGAATAAGTGCTGGTGAGTATGTGGAGAAAAAGGAACCTTCCTGCACTGCTGGTGGGAATACAGAATGTTGTGGCCATTGTGGAAAACAGTATGGAGATTCCTCAAAAAATTGAAAATCAAACTGCCTTTTGACTCAGCTATCTCACTTTTAGGAATATACCCCAAGAAAACCATAGCACTGATCCAAAAGAAGAAATTCACCTCATTTTTATGGCAGCATTGTTCACAATAGTGAGATCTGGAAACAGCCCAAGTGTCTTTCAGTGGACGAGTGGATTAAAAAGCTTTGGTACATATATACTAATACTACTCAGCCATAAGAAATGATGACATAGGTTCATTTACAACAGGGGTAGTCAACCTTTTTATACCTACCGCCCACTTTTTTATCTCTGTTAGTAGTAAAATTTTCTAACTGCCCACCAGTTACACAGTAATGGTGATTTATAAAGTAGGGAAGTAACTTTACTTTATAAAATTTATGAAGCAGAGTTACAGCAAGTTAAAGAATATAGTAATAATTACTTACCAAGTACCTTATGTTGAATTTTTGCTACGTTTGGCAGAATAAATCTTTATAAAACAACTTACTAGTGATGTCAGAGAAATGGCACCGTGAGGAGTGCAATCCACAAATCTCCCCAAAATTTCAACAAGTTCATCAACCAGAGTCAGAAAAATCTATCCTTGGAGCATCTGGGAGTCTTACACACTGAAAACGAAGGGATGATACAGCAAAAAATTGACTAAATATATAATTATCCCTGAAGAAAATAAAATGGAGAAAGGAATACTACGCTTTCCTCACTGACCTGAGCAAGGGCTGCTTTCACTTGGAACTGAGATAGAGTGGGGGGGGGCTATGGGTGTGGAGGAAGCTAGGCTGCGGCACGGACGTTCAAGCCAAGGAAAGAGTGGACCTGCGGTGACTCAGCCCATGCAAGCTAATGCCCGTGCTGGTCCCTGGCAAGGACGGGTGAGCAGCAGCTGCCTGCAGTGCATGGGGTTGTGCCAAAGCGAACTTCCGTATGCTCGAGCTTCTCTAGGCAGGTGGAGCGCCTCACCCAGCCATTGAAGTTAACAATCAAGCATTGGGGGAGGGGTGTGTGGGCAGCTTGCAGTCCTTCCTGGAGCAGATTGATGGATTCAATGGCTGAAATTAACTTAACCCACAGTCTGCTCACCTCCCAACTGACCCTACACAGCTCTAACTGACAAGATCTCTTTCAGTTCAGTGATCTAAGACAAAAGGCATGGTATTTTTAGTGTCTCTTGCTAAAGGAGTGGGGCCAACTTCTGATTGGCAGGGCTTTCATACTCAGGGATATACGCTAAAATGAGGGACTTGGCAACTGTTAAGACCTCCTATACTGCAGGCAGTGACTAGGGCATCTTCTTCCCAGCCAAAACAGGTTACAAAGTGCAAAAAGCCTGGGGAAAGGTCCCACAGAGTGCTAAGGCATGCTGAACAGGCCTGGAGGATCATAGAAAGTCACCTTGAGAGCAATTGGCTCCCAGCCCCGCCTGATTACGCTGGTGGCTCTGACTGACAGCTTTACCCAGAGCCCTGCATTGAGTGGGGAAAGAATGGGGATTTGCCAGCTCTTTGAACCTCTTACTCCCCAGGCAGAGGCAGCGGCAGCCTCATAGCTGGATCATCAGGCTGTTAATTCAGGAAGGAGAGACTAGGAGAGAGGCTCCGGGAAAACGGACTCTCTCATTGTTGGAGCCTACAAATGCTAAAAAACCTTGACTACCAATGAAACTGAAGCCTAATATATGACATCACCGTAGAGTCTCATCAACTGCAAATCTCTACCTAAGCGTGCCACAGGGGCAGAGCCTGGGGTACAGAGTCACCAACCAGGAAGAGGGAGAAGAAAGAAAAAGGAAGAATTTAACCTCTCAAAATCAAGAAAAATCCACAGACTATATAATTTGTTCCACTATTTTTTTTTTGTTTCTTTCATCTTCTTGCCTTTATTAGTATTATTATTATTTCTTTGTCCTCCACCTTGGTCCTGTTATTCTCTGCCCATCTTATTCTTTCCTCTTCTTGAACTACACTACCTACAAGTGTTACATTTCCCATTTTCTTTCTTCGCTTCTTCCTTTCTCTCCATGAGGGTTACATTCCAAAAGCCTTAACTCTCTCTCTCTCTTTTTGTTTTGTTTTTTTTTCTTCTTTTCCTTTTCCCTTTTTTTTCTCCCTCTCTATTAGTTTCTTCTTTTCTCCTTTTACTTTTCCTCTCATTCAATCCTCAATCACAAACAAATTATTTTATTTGGGACTCAAATTTTTTTGTGTGGCATTTTGGGTGCTTTTTACTTCGCTTTTTAACTCATTAGCATTCCTCCCTACCCTGGCTCTCCATTCGATCTACTTTTTGCTCCACTTAAAACAATAGTAATATTTTTCCTTTTTCCTGTTTCCTTTTTATCCCTCTCATTGTATCTCTTAGTTGACCATCACTTACAAGAAAATCATTTTATACTTGACCCAAATTTTTTCCTTTTTTGCATTTTGTGGGTCCCTATCTCCTTTTTTGCCCCTTGAACACTTCCCCCCAACTCAGACCCTTCATTATAGACAGTTTTTGTTCCATTTAGCATAATATAATTCACAGTCCATCATAATGTTTTCTTAAGGAGGAGGGGAGAGGAGGGGAAGAGAAGAAAAAAAGGGGGAAATAATAAATTATTATTATTTATTTTTCCAAATTTTTTTCCTTTTTTACCTTTTATTCTTTATTAATTCTCATTAGTGCTATCAACAAGAACACCCTCAGATGCCATTAAGAAAAAGGAAATCAAATATCATGGATACAAAAGATAGAGTAGTAGCACAGACGTGGAAAAATCAATGGAGAAAAAATTTAATATATTGAAAACCTTGGAGCTAAATTACAAAGAATTTAAAATAGAAATTCTAAAAATATTCAGAGATATACAAGAACACAGAAAGGCAATTTAAGGAGCTCAGAAAACAACTCAATGAACACAAACAATATACTACCAAGGAAATTGAAACTATAAAAACAAATCAAACAGAAATGAAAAACTCAACTCATGAACTGAAAAATGAGGTAACAAGCTTAGCTAATAGAACAGGCCAGATAGAAGGTAGGATTAGTGAAGTAGAAGACAAGCACCTTGAGGCACAACAGAGAGAAGAAGAGAGAGACTCAAAAATTTTAAAAAATGAGAAAGCCCTACAGGAATTGTCTGTCTGACTCTATCAAAAGGAACAACATAAGAATAATAGGTATATCAGAGGGAGAAGAGAGAGAAAATGGAATGGAGAACATTCAAACAAATAATAGATGAGAACTTCCCAAGCCTGTGGGAAGAACTAAAGTCTCAAATTCAAGAAGCAAACAGAACACTGAGTTTTCTTAACCACAACAAACCTACTCCAAGGCACATCATAATGAAATTGGCACAAACCAACGGCAAAGAAAAAATTCTCAAGGCAGCCAGGGAAAAGAAGAATACAACATATAAAGTAAGGCCTATTAGATTATCATCAGATTTCTCAGCAGAAATTCTACAAGCTATAAGAGTGTGGACCCCAATATTTAAAGTCCTGAAAGAGAGGAATTTTCAGCCAAGAATATTATACCCATCAAAGCTAGCCTTCAAATATGAAGGAGAAATAAAAACATTCACAAATACAGAAAAGATTAAGTAATTTATCATCAGAAAACACCCACTCCAGAAAATATTAAAGGAAGTTTTCCAATCAGATACAAAGAACAGAACAAAACAAAACCACAAGTAAAAGCTCCACCAAGAACACAATAAAACCCAATTTAAAATGTGACAAAAAAGGGGGGGAGAGGATGGAGATTAACAGTAGCAAAGGACGATGGAGTGCAGAAACACCCATAAGATAGGGTACTACAATGAATATGGTAGGTACCCTTTTCATTACTTAATGGTAACCACCCTTGAAAAAAACACCACAGAAGCACATGACTTAAAAAAGGTAGCAACAGAGGAAAGAAGTATGAAATACAAACAAAAACAAATGGCAGAAAAACAAAAGAGAAGAATCAAACAAGATACAAAACTAACAGAAAGCAATTTATAAAATGGCAATAGGGAACCCCCAAGTGTCAATAATTAAACTAAATGTAAATGGATTAAACTCACCAATAAAGAGACACAGAGTAGCAGAATGGATTAAAAAAGAAAATCCAACTGTATGCTGCCTACAAGAAACTCATCTAAGCAAAAAGGATAAAAACAAATTCAAAGTGAAAGGCTGGAAAACAATACTCCAAGCAAATAACATCCAAAAAAAAGCAGTTATAGCAATACTCATATCTAATAATGCTGACTACAAGACAGCAAAAGTAATCAGAGACAAAAATGATCATGTCATAATGATTAAGGGGATCATGAATCAGGAAGACATAACAAATCTTAATCCATATTCACCAAACCAAGGAGTACCAAAATATATAAGACAGCTACTTATTGACCTTAAAACAAAAACTGACAAGAATACAATCATACTTGGAGACCTCAATACACTGCTGATGGCTCTAGATCCTTCATTCAAACAGAAAATCAATAAAGATATATTGGTCTTAAACATAACACTAGAGCACCTGGATATGATTGACATCTATAGGACACTTCATCCCAAAACAACAGAGTATACATTTTTCTCTAGTGTACATGGAACATTCTCAAGAACTGACCATATGTTGGGCCACAAAAATAATATCAGCAAATTCAGAAAAATTGAAATTATACCAAGCATATTTTCTGATCATAATGCCTTGAAACTAGAATTCAACTGCAAAAAAGAAAAAAAAAACTCAGAAAAATGTGGAAACTAAACAACATACTTTTAAAAAATGAATGGGTAAAGAAGAAATAAGCACAGAGATCAAAAGATATATACAGAAAAATGAAAATGACAATACGACATATCAGAATCTCTAGGACGCAGCAAAAGCAGTAATAAGAGGGAAGTTCATATCACTTCAGGCCTATATGAATAAACAAGAGAAAACTCACGTAAACCACTTAACTTCACACCTTGAGAAACTAGAAAAAGAAGAACAAAGACAACCCAAAACCAGCCGAAGAAAGGAAATAATAAAAATATGAGCAGAATAAATTAAGTAGAGAACAGAAAAACTATAGAAAAAATTAATAAAACAAGGAGCTGGTTCTTTGAAAAGATCAACAAAATTGACAAACCCTTGGCAAGATTCACCAAGGGAAAAAAGAGAAAGGACTCATATAAACAAAATCCAAAATGAAAGAGGAGAGATCACCACAGACATCATAGATATACAAAGAGTTATTGTAGAATACTACAAAAAATTATATGCCACCAAATTCAACAATCTAGAAAATGAATAAATTTTTAGAACAATATAACCTTCCTAAACTGAGTCATGAAAAAGCAGAAAGCCTAAACAGACCAATTAACAGAAAGGAAATAAAAAAAAAACTATTAAAAAGCTCCCCCAAAATAAAAGTCCAGGCCCAGATGGTTATACTAGTGAATTCTATCAAACATTCAAAGAAGACTTGGTTCCTATTCTACTTAAAGTCTTCCAAAAAATTGAAGAAGAATAATACTTCCAAACACATTTTATGAGACCAACATAACCCTCAAACAGAAACCTGTCAAGGATGGCACAAAAAAAATAAAACTATAGACCAATATCTCTAATGAATACAGATGCTAAAATACTAAACAAAATACTAGCAAATCGAATACAATAACATATTAAAAAAATAATACATTATGATCAAGTGGGATTCATCTCAGAATCTCAAGGATGGTTCAACATATGTAAAACCGTTAACGTAATACAGCATATCAACAAAACAAAGAACAAAACCCACATGATCTTATCAATAGATGCAGAAAAGGCATTCGATAAAATACAACACAATTTTATATTTAAGACACTCAACAAAATGGGTATAGAAGGAAAGTATCTCAACATGATAAAGACCATATATAATAAACCATCAGCCAACATCATAGTAAATGGCATAAAACTGAGGACTTTCCCCCTTAAATCAGGAACAAGACAGGGTTGTCCTCTCTCTCCACTCTTATTTAACATGGTGCTAGAAGTTCTGGCCAGAGCAATCACACAAGAGAAAGAAATAAAAGGCATCCATATCAGAAAAGAAGAAGTAAAGGTATCAATTTTGCAGATGATATGATCCTATACATTGAAAACCCCAAAGACTCCACAAAAAGATTACTAGAAACAATAAACCAATACAGTAAGGTCACAGGATACAAAATTAATATACAAAAGTCCACAGCCTTTCTATATGCCAAGAATGAAATATTAGAAAATGAACTCAAAAAAATAATCCTCTTCACAATTGCAACAACAACAAAAAAATACCTAGGAATAAACATAACAAAGAATGTAAAGGACCTATATAACAAAAACTACAAAGCATTGTTAAGGGAATTCAAAAAAGATACGAGATAAAAAAATATTCCTTGTTCTTGAATAGGAAGAATAAATATAATCAAAATGGCCATATTACCCAAAGCAATTTATAAATTTAATGCAATTCCCATTAAAATTCCGATGACATTTTTTAAAGAAATGGAACAAAAAAACATCAGATTTATGTGGAACTATAAAAAACCATGAATAGCCAAAGCAAACCTATGGAAAAAGAATGAAGCTGGGGGCATTACAATACCTGACTTTAAACTATATTATAGGGCCACGACAATCAAAACAGCATGGTATTGGCAGAAAAATAGACACTCAGACCAATGGAACAGAATAGAAAGTCCAGAAATAAAACCACATATATATGGTCAAATAATTTTCGATAAAAGGGCCAACAACACACAATGGAGAAAAGAAAGCCTCTTCAACAAATGGTGCTGGGAAAACTGGAAAGCCACATGCAAAAGAATGAAACTCAACTACGCTTGTCTCCTTGTACTAAAATTAATTCAAAATGGATCAAAGACCTAAATATAAGACCTGAAGCAATAAAGTACATAGAAGAAGACATAGGTACTAAACTCATGGACCTGGGTTTTAAAGAGCATTTTATGAATTTGACTCCAAAGGCAAGAGAAGTGAAGGCAAAGATAAATGAATGGGACTACATCAGATTAAGAAGTTTTTGCTCAGCAAGAGAAACTGACAACAAAATAAATAGACAGCCAACTAAATAGGAAATTATATTTTCAAACAACAGCTCAGATAAGGGCCTAATATCCAAAATATACAAAGAACTCATAAAACTCAACAACAAACAAACAATCCAATAAAAACATGTGAAGAGGACATGAACAGACACTTCTTTCAGGAAGAAATAAAAATAGCCAACAGATATATGAAAAGATGCTCATCTTCATTAGTTATTAGAGAAATGCAAATCAAAACTACAATGAGATACCACCTCACACCTGTTAGATTAGCTATTATCAACAAGACAGGTAATAAAGCAAATGTTGGAGTGGCTGTGGAGAAAAAGGAACCCTCATTCACTTTTTGTGGGATGTAAAGTAGTACAACTATTATAGAAGAAAGTATGGTCGTTCCTCAAAAAACTGAAAATAGAACTACCTTATGACTCAGCAATCCTCTACTACGTATATACCCCCCAAACTCAGAAACATTGATACATAAAGACACATGTAGCCCCATGTTCATTGCAGCATTGTTTACAGTGGCCAAGACATGGAAACAACCAAAAAGCCCTTCACTAGAAGACTGGATAAAGAAGATGTGGCACATATACACTATAGAATACTACTCAGCCATAAGAAATGATGACACCGGATCATTTGCAACAAAATGGTGGGATCTTGATAACATTATACAGAGTGAAATAAGTAAATCAGAAAAAACCAAGAACTGCATGATTCCATACATTGGTGGGACATAAAAAGGAGACTAAGAGACATGGACAAGAGTGTGCTGGTTACGGGGCGGGGGGAGGGGGGAGGGATGGAGGGAGAGGGGAAGGGGGAGGGGGAGGGGCACAAAGAAAACTAGATAGAAGATGATGGAGGACAATCTGATTTTGGGTGATGGGTTTGCAACATAATTGAATGACAAGATAACCTGGACATGTTTTCTTTGAATATATGTACCCTGATTTATTGATGTCACCATATTAAAATTAATAAAAAATTATTTATAAAACAAACAAACAAAAAACAACTTACTATAATTAAATATATATTTTATTTATACTTTGGTTGCTCTGCTACCACCCAGTATGAAAGCTGGAATGCCCACTAGTGGGCCGTAAGGACCGGGTGTTTACAACAACATGGATGGACCTTGATAACATTATACTGAGTGAAATAAGTAAATCAGGAAAAACTAAGAACTATTAGATTTCATCCAATGATGGGACATAAAAATGAGACTCAGAGACATGGACAAGAGTGTTGTGGTTCAGGGGGCGGGGGGAGGAGACGGAGGGGGTGGAGGGTAGTGAGGGGCACAAAGCAAACCAGATAGAAGGTGACGGAGGACAATTTGACTTCGGGTGATGAGTATGCAACATAATCAAATGTCAAAATAACCTGGAGATGTTTTCTCTGAACATATGTACCTGATTTACAAATGTCACCCCATTAAAATAAATAATAAAAATAAATTAATTAATTAAAAAGAAAGAATTCATGTCCTAGACAGTATTTTAAAAAATGGTAGACTCCTCATTTTAAAATTTAGAATATATTACTGGTCTTTAATTGTATTTATTATTGTAACTATGTAATAATTATTTAGTACACGTTCTCTTGAATACAGGCAATCTGTGAAATGTCCCAGATTTCATATCATTTTCTTTAAATTTCAAAATACCTCATTGTATATAGGTTTTTAACTCATTTTATACCCTAGTTTCCAGAACAGAACTTTGCATCATGACAAAAAAATTCAGCTCTATTCCACCTGAGTTTTTTATAATATATAGAGAGAATTATAAAGATTATGTAATACTATTTATCTATAGATACATCACCCAGAATATAAGTTTTTAAGAACTGAATATTGTGTTACAACCTTTTTACTGTCCTATATTGTTTTTCAGTTTTATTGAGAAATAATTGACATGCATCACTGTATAAGTTTAAGCCATACAACATGATGGTTTGATCTACATACATTGTAAAATGATTACCATAGTAAGGTCAGCTTACATCCATCTTATCATACAGATACAAATAAAAGAAGAAAGAAAAAGAAGGAAAATACACCCCCTCAAGATGGTACCTTCTAGCTAACCCTACCCTTGATGAAACTTCTCTCCCAGTGTATGTCCGCTTAAAAATCATTTTACAAGGTAGTCACCTTAAACAGTGTGTCCCTTGTATCAAATACTCAACTGCTCTTTTCACTAACAGCTTTAATTAATTTGCTATTCTAACTTTCTACCAAGTTTATGTGGTCAAAATAAATCGTGGATATTCTCAATCATTTTCATTTCTTTATTCCAACTTCAGGTAGTTCAGCATTATCAAGGAAAATATTCATACAAAAATTCCATCACACACAGAAGGTTCCTTGCTTGTTCTCAAGACTCCATTCTATTCCTGGATTTAAATATGTATATATTTCTGATCAACTCATCTAGCACTTTTTCTCTTTTCTGCTATCATTGTTTTGAATTTCAATTCTCCAGTCCCATCGCCCATATTTTCAACAGATTGCTTCAGCCTCCTCTTTAGCAAGGTACAAACAATAATGCTTTCTTCCTTCTTCTCTGTTATCTAAAACTAATTTCCACTTTCACTTTATCTTTCCTTTAGGCTCAGGTAAAACTACTCCTTGCCATTTCCAAGGCTGCAATCTTCTGCCTCCTCCAGAATTATATAAAGTCAGTTTACTTCTTTCCTGTGGATTTAACCTTTTACAATCTCTCCTCCTCCTTCACTTCCACCTCCTCCTACCTTCATAAATTCATCACAAAAACTTAAACACAAACTTTTTCTGACATGATTTTCCTTAGATATCACTCTGTACCCTGCTTTCTTTACAAGATTTGTTTTACAAAGTTAATTTGCCTTTACTATGTTTTATCCCTTATTCCTTCTAAAATCACCATTTGATGATTCTTGAAAATACTGTTGATGTTTTACATGCAATTTTCAGCAATCTTTTATTGATCCTCACTTTGCTTAAACTGTATTCTTGTGTGTGTGTGTGTGTGTCAGGGTATATTTCTTTTATTTTCTTTATATATATATATATTTTTCTTTTGATATTTTTTGTATTGGTCTCAGGTGTGCATCATAAAAGATAGACATTTTATACTTTACGAAGTGTTCCCCTGATATTTCCAGTACCCACCTGGCACTATACATGTTTATAACAATATTACTGACTGCATTCCCTATGCTGTACTTTACGTCCTTGTGACTTTTGTAACTACCAATCTGTACCTTTCAATCCCTTCACCTTTTTCACCCATTCTCCCAAACCCTCTGCACTCTTGTAATACAGCCTGCTCTCTGTATTTGTGAGTCTGTTTCAATTTCAATTGCTTCTTTTGCTCTTCAGATTCCACAAATAAGTGAAATAAGTTAGTATTTGTCTATCTCAAGACTGACATATTTCACTGAGCATGACATCCTCTAGGTCCAATCCGTGTTGTCATAAATGGTAACATTTTATTATTTTTATAGCTGACTAATATTCTGTTCTGTAGATGTACCACCACTTTTTCTCCACTCATTTTTGAGAGTAATTGAATTGCTTCCATATCTTGACTATTGTAAATAACTCTGCAGTGAATCCAGGGGTGCATGTATTCTCTTAAATTAGTGTTTTGGGTTTCTTCCAATAAATATCCAGAAGTGGACTCATTGGGCCATAAGACAGTATTCTATTTTTTTTTTTTACAGAGACACAGAGAGAGAGAGAGAGTCAGAGAGAAGGACAGACAGAAAGGGGAAGAGATGAAAAGCATCAATTCTTTCTTGCAGCACCTTAGTTGTTCATTGATTGCTTTCTCAGATGTGCCTTGACCAGGGAGCTACAGCTGACCAAGTGACCCCTTGCTCAAGCCAGCAACCTTGGGGTCAAGCCAGTGACCTTGGGGTTTTGAATCTGGGTCTTCCTCATCCTAGTCCGATGCTCTATCAACTGCACCACTGCCTGGTCAGGCAGTATTCTTGATTTTACAACACTCTCAATCCTTTTCCAGAGGACACCTTCTTCCCCTGTTGTCTGAGACACCAGTATATTCCAAGCATCCTCTTTCTCAGTTATGTTAACAAATCCTAAATCTGTATGTCTAAGCCTGATATTTCTTCTTAGCATCAGTCCTATATTTATAATACTTTCTAAAACCCCACATTAATTTCAAATGGGTATCCAAAACTCAAAATTCCCAAAACAAAATCATTACCCATTAACTACCCAGAAAACTTCCCATCTTTCATTTTGTTTTGTTTTTCCTGATTTATAATAATTACTTTTTTTGTTGTTTTTTTTCTTACCTTCAAAATGAATCATTAAAATTCTTACAGTTTTAAATCTAAATAATCTGATTTTATTTATTCCACTAGTTCAGGTCCTCTCATAACAAAAATTAATAAAAAACTTACACTATTCCATTCTAATTATTGTCTTAATCATATTATTTTAACTAGTGACAGTTATTTTGGTTGAAATGACAAATATATACCTCTAATTGGTTTAAACAAACAAAAATATTATTTGGCCAATTGACTGAAAGTTAAGAAGGCGCTTCAGCCCGAGGCATGGCTGGAGCCAAGCACGCTTAGGACAGAATCCGTTGTTTCCGCCTCTCCTTCTTTCCCCTTTGCTTAGTCTTTGTTAGCTTAACTTTCACTCTCTTTTTGTTTGTTCTCATAGTGTCATCTATAGCTTATCAATTAAGTAGTGTGATTAATGTAAAAGGCCTATCACTTGATAGTACCAAATAATTCATTATAATCAGTATTAGCTATATTTGATTTGTCATATTTCTTCTTAGAAAAACCTGAGGAAGGTGTGCTTGAGATGGCCAAGTCTGTGACTCATGTCCATCCTATAATGAGGAATATGATATTCTCTATTCAATTTTAAAATAACTGAGACTACAGGAGCCCTGATGCCCCAAAAGAAAATATTCAACAAGCTACATAACAAGTACTTATTATCATTACCTAAATCTGATACTTGACAGATACAGCCCAAATCCCTGAGGATGGCATTCAGATCTCTGTACACATTGCTACCTGGTCTTTTCAGTTCAACACTCACTTCTCCTTAGCTTCTAACAGCTCAGTCTTTGCCATACTGAGACTCTTGGCTCTTCAAAGTTTGAACTATGAATTACTTACTTTATAATTTCCAGCACTGGGTATAATGCTGAGAAGAAAATGTGTGAAGGAATTCTGGGTGTACAATATAAGATCAGTAAATATTTTTGAACTCAGGTGTCTTTAAGCAGCTGAAATTCTGTAAGAAGCAGCTGAAAGGAACATTATCAATTACCAATGCAAATGAGGGGAAAAGACAGCATGTATTTACATTAACTTAATCTTTATAGGGACAAAACAATTTGTTTATTGCATCTTGATATTTGAAGTTCCTTTAGGAACACATTGCTAATGCAAAATTAAAAAATAACAATAACGATTGAATATCCTGTATTCTCTCCAAATGTTTCTAAAATTTAGTCTAAGAAAGCAGTACTTTTCTATCAGCTTTTTTTCAATTAGTCACTCATAGTTACTTTGGAGTTATTTCTCATTGTAACACTTTGTCATAGGGTTTAGCTATTCAGTAATTTTCCCACATATTAAATCACCACCATATTTTTCAAAGACAGCTACATTTACCCATTTTTAACTAAAACTCAAACAATCAAAAGAGGAAATAAAATTTTGAACAAGTCCATGCAAAATAAAAAAGCATAAAAATTGTCACAAAACACACTAATCTACTTTGTAAATATAGTTAAACACATTTATCTTTCCTTCATAAGCCTACATTTTATATAGTGTTGGGTGTCTCTGATGTAGAAAATTTATTTGTATAATTTGATTACTTTAGAATATGGAACTCAATATAGTATTTCACTTATGATCTCAGAAAAACATAAAGAACTTATCTAACACATCCTAAACAAGTATCCACCAGTCATATAAAAGTTAAACACAGACACAAAGACATTTTTAGCAAATTGTTGAATATCTCAAGAAAATATGTCTGGAATTGCAATAGGCATCGTATTGCAGAAGTTGGTATGCTAGGTCATCATGAGCCTGAGAACAATTTAATCTTCACGGTCATTTTTCATTTATGCTTTCAATCATTCAAAAGCATTTAGATAAATGGGGGGGTGGAATTATATATGTATGGTTATTTCATATTCACTGTAAACTTCTAGTAGAAAATAACTTACTTAAGGGAAGTCATCATTCTTCACCCACACATCTTATTTACATAACCCAACTCCTAATAAATAAAAGAGGTTGGGCCCTGGCCAGTTGGCTCAGTGGTAGAGCGTCGGCCTGGCGTGCGGGGGACCCGGGTTCGATTCCCGGCCAGGGCACATAGGAGAAGCGCCCATTTGCTTCTCCACCCCCCTCCTCTCCTTCCTCTCTGTCTCTCTCTTCCCCTCCCACAGCCAAGGCTCCATTGGAGCAAAGATGGCCCGGGTACTGGGGATGGCTCCTTGGCCTCTGCTCCAGGCACTAGAGTGGCTCTGGTCGAGGCAGAGCGACACCCCGGAGGGGCAGAGCATCACCCCCTGGTGGGCAGAGCGTCACCCCTGGTGGGCATGCCGGGTGGATCCCGGTCGGGCGCATGCAGGAGTCTGTGTGACTGTCTCTCCCTGTTTCCAGCTTCAGAAAAAAAAATACAAAAAAAAAATAATAATAAATAAATAAATAATAATAAAAGAGGTTGATAGGTTGTGTTTCTTTTAGCAGTAGTCTTCATCCTCAAAATCCAGAGATATACTTTCAATGTGAAACCTATACCCTACAAACTCAGTCATTGTTGATAATAACAAAAATGTTTTGCTAAGAACATCTGTCTCCAAAGAGAAAATATTAAAACTGAAAGTTATGATGTGGATAAAAAAAATATGGTAGACACAGGAAAGACACACTTCTATTTCATCAAAAAACTCGGAATAGATTAACACTATTAGTTCAAACCTGTGACTGTTATTGAAAAGTCCAAGAAAGTGTGATTCAGTGGCTTGATGATTTTCTTATTTGCTATCTGAACACATGCCCTAATCCATTATAAAACTGAGATTTGGTATTAACAGTATGTGGAAATTACTAAGAGGTTTCTGATTTCAAAAGTCACTAGCATCTGAAAAATTCTCCTTCGTTAGTGTGTCTTTTACTTTTCAAGATGGAGATTAGACACATAATCTACACTTTACATCTTCTACAATAATTATTACCACTGCTTTGGCTGACAACAGAGTCATCATTTGTTGTCAAACTTTCAAAACATCTTGAAAATGAATTTAAAGATTCAGGGACTGAAGCCTGGTGAAATGAGATAAAATCTGAGCCACTATTTTTACTGATTTTCCCAATTGTTTTCAACTAGACCAAAGTAGTATAATTTTAGAATTATTCCTTCTGTTAAGATTAAATTAAATGAACAAAAAAGGTGTCCTCCATACATCTTTTGTCCTAAAAACTTATGGATTCACAAATCTGACTCACTCCTCAGTGCTAAACAATCCTGGCCCATGTTTACTCATTTTTCTCCCTCCTAATATTATTATATTTTGTATTACCATTAGTTTATACAATATGTATATATAAAAAACTGTACCTATTTTTTAAGACACCCGGGTTAAATAGTTAAACTTAAGTGTTATAACATGCAATTTATGGACAAAGTAAATTACAACTTTCTAACTACCCAGGCTCTACATAGTGTGTGCAGAGATGAGAAGATTGTATTTAAATAGCTCATGATGCACTGGCCTCCCAGTGCACACACCATATCTAAGGCTTTGCATGTCTTGTTCCCATGTCTGGACGCACCATTCCCCCCTCCCTTCACCATATCTTCACCAGACCATTCCATGGCTGACTCACCATTAATGCCTCAACTCAACTAAGTAACTTCAGAGCATTTATTACTATCTGAAGTTCTCTCATTTATTTTTTTTATGTTTTGCCAATCTCTTATCTCTAGAGTGTTTGTTTCCAAACACCAAACGTATTATTGCCCTACATCAATAAATATTTGTTAAATAAATAATAAAATAACAATAAATGAATGCTTATCTAATATAGTGAATTCTAAAATATTGTGCAAATATTTTTATATATAGTCTTTCATGTACATTAGGCATTTTTATATCACATATAAGATAATCTCTCATAAGAGTAACTTTGAAAAATAAAAAAATTTACCACAAAAAATAAAAAAATAGAAAACATTTGATGAAATAATCAAATCAATTGATTAAGAATGGAGAAGGTTCTGAAGAGCTGGCTTTCCTCCCAATCAATTCGATAATTCCTTATTATATGAATTTTAGAACTACATTGCAAATTAGGAGACTTGAATGTCAATAACTTAAAATAATTTTTTTAATGTAAAGTTAAGGTCTTGGATGATGTAATCCTGAAGTTCCTCTTCAATTTAAAGGTTCTGTGAATGACATGGACTTCCAGAAGAAAAGATAATTTTGATTCCCAGGATATTCATAAATTGTGCAGTATTTTTGCAAATCAGACAAAATGTGAAAATAATCTATGTTTTATTAGGATTATAGTAATATCTCCTACTTGTATAACATAATCTATTGTTTAGTTAGTAATTTATAAAGTCCTTTTCCTACATTATTTTCATTGACTCTGATAACAATCCATATGTTTATATAATTCTATGTATTATTAGAGATAGTATCATCCTTCTGTATCCCCTCCATCACTTTTGCATCTCCCAAAGGAAGGTAATTGATATTTAAAGAACCTAAGGAATTCAATATGGTGTACATAGCTGACAGCCGTTTGCCTTTTTTCATTATGTCAATATTCTAAGTGATAATATCAATGCTATTTCCTGTTTTGTGCTGGAACAGTCTGCAGCCCAATTATTTGCCTTATTTTCTCTCATTTGTTCTTACAATTGAATGTCAAAATTTATAGTCTAATGTTCAAGGTCTCTCTCATAAGATGTAGAACCACTCATCTAACTGCCTACTACATATCGGCAGGATATGATAAACTACGGTTTAACATTTTGGACATGTCACTCTTATCAATTTTTAGACATATCCCCTGGTACATAAAATGACACCATTCAATATGCATTTTCTTGAACTAAAAATGATAGTCAGCCTGACCAGGTGGTGGCGCAATGGATAAAGCATCGGCCTGGGACACGGAGGATCCAGGTTTAAGCCTCAAAGTCACTGGTTTGAGCGTGGACTCATGTGGTTTGAGCAAGGCTCACCAGCTTGGGCCCAAGGTCGCTGGCTTGAGCAAGGGATCACTCAGTCTGCTGTAGCCCCAGTCAAAGCACATATGAGAAAGCAATCAATGAACAACTAAGGTGCTGAATTAATGCTTTTCATCTTTCTACCTTCCTGACTTTCTGTCCCTATCTCTCTCTGTCTCTGTCACAAAAACAAACAAACGAACAAACAAACAAAAAAACTTGACATTCATCCTTTATACCATGCAGTCAGTCTTAGATGAAGAAAAAAATATTGATAGATTTGGTAAGGAGCAAGGTTGGTAGTAGTGATTACCAAAACAAATATTTGAGGAGATGGAAAATAAAACAAAGAAAGGTTAATAACTACCTTGCCTCTCATTTTTTTACCCTTCTCTTTTAAATTGACAATTTTTAAAAATTATTTCCAATGTGGGTAATTTAAATCATTGGAAAAATAATTTAGGCATTTTCTTTAATTCTGGAAATAATCTCTTTTATAATAGTAGCTTTACAAAATAAAAATGCTACAAGTCATCAAAAGCAAAATATATAATCATTGATTTCTAGTCTAAAAATGATGCATTTTGGCCATTTCCCAACAAATTCTGATGATTTTTTTAGGTAAATCACAGCAAAAAAATTATTTTCCTTCTAAAATATTTGTATATATCATTCATCGATGAAATTTTATTTTCTTGGATATAGATAGCATTTTTATTTATACTATGTTTATAAAATAAAACAACTTCTGGGTTATTAAAATACTGTGAAAAC
Source organism: Saccopteryx bilineata (assembly GCF_036850765.1). Lineage (NCBI taxonomy): Eukaryota > Metazoa > Chordata > Mammalia > Chiroptera > Emballonuridae > Saccopteryx > Saccopteryx bilineata. The sequence goes on from NC_089490.1 coordinate 289,060,817, forward strand.
AGACCAGTTCAGAGTCTAACACCACTGGAATTGTGTTATGTATTTATAGAACTACCCATGAATAAAGCCTAAGTATTGGTAAGGTAAACACTAGGTTATTATAACATTAATAAATACATTTATATAAATATTAAATAAAATATGTATATTATTTTATCATTAGAATATTTATAGTGCACAAACTTTTACTTTTAACTAGTAAGCAAACAGATCCTTATACTATCATATATTGTATATTATTTCCTCAAAGGAAAACACTTTAGACAATGACCATTGTTATAATTTTTGTGGATTTTGGTAGCTTCCAGGCACACATTAAATTCTTGGACCTGACTTAAACCCATCTTTCCTTTTTTCACTAGTATAATAATAAAAGTAACTTAAACATTATATGGACTTCAAAGTTTGTTTGAATAATAAACACAGCTTTTGGACCCAGAAATGTTGCATTAACTCTGGGCCCTATGGAAATAGCTGTGCAATACTAGGCAAATATACATACTCACATAGATATCTTTCTCTCTATATATAACCACTGTATACCAATTGAACAATCAGTATGCAGACCCTCTAAGACACATTCAAAGAGAAATAACTATATATGCAAATCAACTATTAAGTAAAGATTCAAAGTATGTTATTTTCTTTTAATACTAGCATTTGAATAATGTGGTCATTTAAAATACTTCTAATTATATCCAACTATTAAAGAATTCATAATTTACTGATGTATGTCAAAATAATTAGCTGTCAGAAAGAAGAAAAGCCTGTTTTATTCTGTGATAGGAAAATACTTCCCTAACCTATGGCCTGCTTTGATTATGTTGATTCAATAATGCCAGACAGTTCCATTCAACCAAGAATTTATGTCTCTTGTAACTACTAGGGTGACAGACTCTGGGTTCTGCTTAATCTTGCTATTCTACTGAGATTAACCATGTGAAGTAAAATAAACCTGACATATCAGAATAATTCAACAATTAAGAAAATTATTCTTACTTTATAAATAACTTAAATGAGTACTGAACAAAAGGAAAGCAAAATGAATCTTGCTTCTTGTGTCACTACGTGCTTCAGATTCAAGGTCAATTTATCAGCTATTCATTGTATTCCTAAAATAATCAAATCTTGCATGGAAATGAAACCATAAAAGTCACCCAAGATTCATGAAAAGTGTCCAATGATAGAATATTGTGACTAAAATAATCAAATAGAAATTAACAAGGATACTATATTATTTTTTTTCCAAAATATATTGTTCCTTATGAGAAGACAGGTCGTTACAATTAGGTTAACTAAAAGGACTTGCCATTCATGATGCACTACATTTTATCTGGCAGTCCGTGATGCCAGTTCCTTTGAGATTATAAAAAACAAAACAAAAAACCAACCCTCATTAACAGAGTAAAAAGTAGTTGAAAGCTATGCCAACATTTAACTCATGTCTGCCAATTGAAATGGGAAAATGTTCTTTATTGATTGGAGAAAGGATCTTGTTTGAAGATAATTGACTCAGTCTATCATTGACATAATACCACCTCCGGAAGAAACATGTGCTTAACTTAGAAAACAAAGGTTAGATATAAAAGCCTGATCACTTTCTCTTTACTCGAGCACAGCTCCTATTGACTTGAGTGAAAATTTTCTCTCCCCACAAATCAAAGGTTTATAGATCATCTAGTCTACTTTAGAAGCAGAAAATAGTGCTTCGAATAAGAAGTTTACAGGGAAGCAGGGCATAAGAGATATAGAGAGCCACGAATCTCTCATAGAAAAAGATGAGAATGGGGTGGGTTGATTAAGAAACAAAAAAATTGCTATTTAAAGAAAAAAGACACACACAAATCACATTTGACTGCACTCAAATAATTACTGCTAAGAACACCAACCTGATGCCTTCCTCCACAGTGGTTCAGAAGCAGAAGTGCACCTGGATGTCCTGGAAGTACAGGAAGGCCTCCCAGCACGGGTGCAGGCAATCAGCAGCCAGGTGAGCAGCACCTTGCACTTGCTGCACAGTATTTTATAGCAGTAGTGCTGTCCTTTCTCAGGTCACCCAGGAACACCAGCTTCCCAGATTTGAGGAATAAGACCTACTCTTTCTTGTTGGATCCGCAGGACCTAGGTGATTATAAGCTGTTTAGAGGGACTGCTTAAAGCACTGGGAGATGCTGGGAACTCAGTGTGCATGTGGTACCGACACCCCTGCCCTGTCTGAGTGGGTTCCAGTGCTCTCTCAGCCATAGACAACCACCTCCAAAGCAGGGAACCCCAAGGAGGCACGGAGGAGCCCTACCACAGAATTGAGATAGATCCCTGCTCCCAGCAAATCCTGGAGACACAAGCAAGATGGGGATGGCATTGGCACCTATCAGCTTTGAAGACTTATCGTATTTCCCATGAATAAGACACACCTTTTAAAAAAAATTTTGGGTCTAAAAACTGGGTGCATCTTATACAGTGGTTTGTAGTTTTTTTACTTGCATTTCCCACTTTTTTGCGCTTGTCTTTGCGCTCACTGTTGAAGACAGTGATTCATCATCAGACACAGGAGGACAAGCTATTGGATGGGAGTTTTGACAGTGATTGGGAGTTGTATAAATTTTATGATGAATAAAACTTGAGTTCAATAAATTTATGTAATACATTTCTTTTCAAATTTTGGGCCTCAATATTAAGGTGCATCTTATTTATGGGGGCATCTTCTCCAAGGTATCAATATCACCTCCTTTGTAACAGTCTTTAAAGTATCAGCTATTTACCCAAGTTATACTGCCTCTCTTAACTACTTACTCATACTTAAACACATAAAGTATTTTAGTGATAGACTCATATCATTTTTTTTTTTTTACAGAGACAGAGAGAGAGTCAGAGAGAAGGATAGGTAGGGACAGACAGACAGGAACGGAGAGAAATGAGAAGCATCAATCATTAGTTTTTCGTTGAGACACCTTAAATTGTTCATTGATTGCTTTCTCATATGTGCCTTGACCACAGGCCTTCAGCAGACCGAGTAATTCCTTGCTCGAGCCAATGACCAAGCTGGTGATCTTTGCTCAAAGCAGATGAGCCCGCGATCAAGCTGACAACCTCGGGGTCTCGAACCTGGGTCCTCTGCATCCCAGTCTGACACTCTATCCACTGCACCACCACCTGGTCAGGCTAGTATCACTTCTTAAGCTAGGAAATCTTTTTTTCCTCTTTGCATATTGGGAAACCACTACTAACACGCTAATTTCTCTCTTTGTATTCTTACAGCAATCATAACACACTTCTGTCGCAGCAGGAATAATATGTTCTGAAGTTTCTAGCCTAAGTGTTTGCCTCCTCTGCTAGACTCTAAGAATATATACAATATAGTATGTCTCTTTGTATCTCCAATTCTTAGCACATTCCTCAAAATGTAAATGTTAAAAAATACCTACAAAATTGTACATGTGCAAAAATATATGTATCTGCAGTCACTGAGAGCAGTAATGAATGCTGACATTCAAGCAGTGGAAATCAGGCTTTCTTTCAAGAAGAGAACTCTGCCTTAAAGAAAATGCTTTGATCAGCTGGTTTTGAATGTAGGTGTAATACTGAGGTTTGGGAGGAAAAAAAAGAAATAAAAAATACAGTTAATTCTACTGGAGAAATATACAGGTGATTCCCTAAGTCTTCAGTAATGTGTGTCCTTGATTTAAAGCTGTGAGTTAGTATTTCTGTTTGGTGCTTGCTTGCTTTGTGCTGTTTTGTTGAAAGTAAAAAATATAGTTAAATTCTCTATGTGGCCAGAAGATGAAAAGCATGTGTAAGAGTATAGGATGATCTATACACCGAAGTAGTACATTAATAGAAACAAAACAAACCAACAGACAATCTTGGAAATAGAAGGGATAAGAAAAATCTATGAACTTCTTCAGTCCCACTTGTGTGAGACATTTCTGTCAATGTTTCCTAATCTGAGTTGCTCTTTTTCTTGGGCAAACTGCTAAATGACACCTCTCCACACACACAATACAAGATTGTTCAAGTGACAAAGTTCAACCAAAATAATGTGAATCCCTAGGCCTTTTGGTCAATGTAAACATTTCATGAACACTCTCTGCTCACTGCTTTTTGCTGCTGACTTGATGCAGACAAGCACAGCAGACTTGAAGAATATGTGAAAAACCCACACTGCTAGAAGAGGGAGGAAGAATAGATCCTTGCTTCATTTCATGGAGGGTAACCTTCCACTAAATCAAACTCTATCTTGGACTTCAGGTGAACCCCAAATATTTTTTATTCCATCTGAATCATCATACATTTGGAATATTTCAGGAGGTTAGCAGATTAGCAATATTTCAGTATTAGCATATATAAGGGCAATTATAAATTTAAAACATTTCCAGTAAAAATATCTCAGATCATACGGAAGTAGGATAATGCAGTTTTTATACTACTCAACACTTCCCTTAGGCCAACAATTCTCAAATGATTTCCTTTTATATCTTGTGAAATTTCAAGAAATCAGATATGTGTTCACTTAAGAAAAGAAAGTCTTTATATTGTTAATGTAGTAATTAAAGTCTTCTTCACCATTATAACTGCAATTAGTTCAATGAAACATTAGGTTTTTAGTCTTCAATTTTAAAATCTTATTTTAGCATTGATCATAGTTTTTCACAAATATGTTGCTACACTAGTATATTGAACATGCTCTTACTAAAATTTGTTAATAATCAGGCTATATTCTCCATCAATATCAAGAGAAAAATAATTTTTGGTCACTTAATATGATTCAGGTACTGTAGCATGTAACGCCAAAAAAATCACCTTATATTAATATACTGTTATAATTTTACATGGTATTCCATTTGAGAGATGGACTATACAGAAACAATTAATGATGAAGTTGTCTAGTAGGACAGAGAATTCAAGCCTAATTTTATGAACCCACAAAAAGACTTTTTAATTCAAGCTGAAATATTTATCAACACTTCAGTATTTTGAATTACTTCGTTATGTTCATTGTTTCTGGAAAATTCCATTACTCTACTACCTACCTTTACACGATCTATTCTAAAGATGTGAAAATCCAGACTTTTATCCTAGATACCTCTGGTATGTTTCAGATCCATATTTCTGTCACTTTGATATTAATATATGGATAATATTCTAACACCATAAATTTATGTCAAAGCTGAACTCACTTAAAGTTTCCACTCCTTCTATATTTAACTTTGAGTCAATTGCAAAATCATTCACTTTGTCAATTAAGTCACAAACTTGACAATCACCCTAAATTCATCTATTTGTTCACTCTCCATAATCAAAAAGTAGCAAGTTCTGCAAATTCAGGGTCTCAAATCCTTCTTGGTGTCCTCTGTATGGCCTAAGTTATTAGTCAGAAACCAGTGGTTCACTAAATGTGCTAAATTTGGAATGTTTAATACAGGCACTCTTTGTAGGAAAAGGTTTAGAGAAATAAAAAGAGACAATGGAAACCCCCTGGACTATCATATTAAAGTAACCCTTACCACTTCTCGCCTCGAAAGGGAAAGGAGAGAACGGTTCCAGAAACCAGAGAGGCTATAAAGTGGAGAGAGCAGCTTGACAGAAGATGTTGCTTTCGGAAAAGAAATAACCCAAGAGGAATACAGTCAAATAAATAATTATTTTCAATTGACCCCATGCCTCTGTGCCCATCTCCTGTCACTACTTCCCATTGGCTGACCCAGAATCAAATTGGAAATCAGATGGCAGCAGAGTGTAGTCCATTTAGCTTGATCTTCTGGGAAAAAGATCAGGGCACAGGATGATGAAAAATAGATTTACAGGGGCAAATGGAAGATGTGCCTTTACTTGCACTCACATCATCTCTTGTCTGTCTTCTATCCATTCCAACTTAAACCAATGTTTTCTTTCAAAATGGGGGAAGTAATTTTTACTCTCTATGGCATTAAAATCTGAATGAAATACATGTATTTTTAGGGACAACTACAAAATATTTATGAATGTTATAAAATTCTTTAAAATTTGGCCTCTATTTATTGGTTTTACACTTTACTCTACGATCTAAAAGTGTGCTGTTTAAAATAGCCATACTAGCCTGACCAGGAGGTGGGGTAGTGGATAGAGTGTTGGACTGGGATGCGGAAGACCCAGGTTCGAGACCCTGAAGTCACCAGCTTGAGCACAGGCTAATCTGGTGAGAGCAAAAAGCTCACCAGCTTGGATCCAAGGTCACTGGCTTGAGCAAGGGGTTACTTAGTCTGCTGAAGGCCCGTGGTCAAGGAACATATGAGAAAGCAATCAATGAACAACTAAGGTGTTGCAACAAAAAACTGATGATTGATGCTTCTCATCTCTCTCCATTCCTGTCTGTCCCTATCTCTCTCTCTCTCTGACTATCGCTCTGTCTCTGAAATAAAATAAAATAAAATAGCCATACTATTAGAAACCCTCTTCATCACCTTATTTCTGGTGAATTTCCTTTCTCCCTCAATATCTTGCCAACATTCATTCCTCTGTGGGACCTCTGTTAGTTCTCAGCAAAAACTGGTGCTCATTATTTATGTTTCTCTAAATATTTACACAAGTAGACATTTGTCTTGCTGTAGTGTAGTCTATGTATGTCTATGAAATCTATATTTTTGTACTCTTTGCATTTTAGAACACTCTCTGTTAATTATCGTGATGTATCTTGTATTTGGTACATAAGATATGGTCAGATATCTGATGGTCAGATGAAACTACGCCATTGTGACAATTACTGATGATTTTATGTCTTTCTAAATATTAATTTTCTTACAAATTTATCTGTTTTTCTTCCTTCATTAATTTCCTTTATTTATGGAATCATGTCATGCTAGGAATGAATTTAGATATAAACTTTATCTGGTTGAGCTTCTCATTTTGTATTATGATCTTAGGGTGCTATAAATTTAAATTCTATGTTCAACATGATGCATATTTTGGTATTTGAATCTAGAGTATAAGCTAGAGTATAAGTCAGTATTTCTAAGTATTTGATACGTTCTTTAGTCTATCATTTTATCTAACCAGATCACTATCTTTTGCCCTTTTCCCCTATTCATGTGTGTAATTATCCATCGTAACTCAGTAATATCTATAGACATTTCTGGAAGCAGTTAAGGCATAACATTTACTCCACAAATCTGAAATAGTCACTAAAGATGTTATTTAAAGGTTAGGTGACTAAAATATTGGCTGGTCTAAGGCAGAGAAACAACTAGGAAGAAATAAAATTGGAAAAAGCCACAGATAATGGAGATTGAGAACAATGGAATGTGCTTGTTTCCTTACTCACTTTATCTGTAACCTGTTCCATAGTATCCATATTCTTGCAGGTTTAGGTAAAAATATTTAAAAATATGTATGTGTGGGTGGGGATGTGTGAGTGATAAGCAAGTGGAATACATCCATAAAATCTTCATGTCACATTTCATCCAAAAGCTAATTTCCCATTTGAATTATGAACCTCTGTAATAGAAGACAGAAATGAAAAGCTTGGGAAACATTTATCACTTGTGACCCTGGTTGACTAAATTGTGACCACTGCGAACAAAAATAAGTTTCAGTTAAGTGTTAAACTGAATTATCCAATAAAGAGATGATAATATTTTTAAATGTAGTGAGTATAAGTATTGATATTGACTTTAATACATTCTTATTAAATCTTATGATGCATGCAGAAATATGTAAATGTTATTTTTTGATCACCGTGGACAGCCACTACATTGAAAGTCAAAATGTTCAAGTACCCTGACAAGGTTGTGATGATTTATGAGCCACAAGTCTCTTTCAGTATCTTGTAAATAAACCAGTGTTTTGATGTATCTGAAAAAACTCCGTATAGATCAGCAATGCCAAAACATCTTTACATGCTATTTCCAATGTGTTCTGTATGTATTTAAGCATGCTGACTTGTTCCAAAAAAAAGATTAAATCTGATCTAAATACATTCACAACAAAAAATAAAATATAACTTGGCAAGGATGAGGTGACTGCAATGTTCAGTGACATAGAGGGGTGATTGTTTTGATGAAAAGTAGAAAAATACCTTGGCTAGAAATCTTATTTTCATTCTCTGGTAATCATGTCTATCACATATGTGACAATAAATAGATTCCCAGAATGTTAGAGTATAGCTATGAAACTCTTTAGTTGGACATATTTATAGATTTTATATTTTAATTAACAAAATAATATATTTCTTGATTTAAATAAAGTCTAAAGCTGATAGTGGATTTCTTTTCTCTCGTCTTCTTCTCGATGTATTTTGCTGTGTACAGATGCCTCATTTTATAAAGTATAAAATGTAAGACACAAATCAATATAGATGCTATTAGCAAAGATGGAAGATCGGGTTTCACTGATGGATTCAATACACATTTATTCCATCCCTATGATACAACAGGCTCTCTTTTGGTCTTCTTGCAAAACAGTGGTATAGAGAAGTTAACACATGCCCTGCTCTCTGAAAACTGGGAGATGCAGAGACATACATTATTCAAATGTACAAAGACTTTGTAATTGCATGCTCTGGGTAGATGCCATCCAGGACAACTTCAGGGTATTAATAAAGCTGGGAACCTAACCTTATTTGAGGGGCTCAGGAAAGATTTCTCTAGATGGAGTTATTTTGAGCTGAGCCATCATGAATGAGCAGATCAACATGGTAAAGAAGACAGTGGGAAAACGGACCATGGAACATTATCTGATAAGGGAGAAAAAAGCACACCTGCAAAGGCTCTACTGTTGGAAAGAGATAATTCATGGAAATCCAATTGGAAATAGACTCGTTAATTCAGGAAATTCTAATACATGTCAGCATGTTTGAAGTGTGGGAGACACTACTATGAAAAGGAGTTGACAGAGTTGGAGGAAGAGGCCAGATCAGGCAGGGTTGAAGGCATTTTGGTGTTAGCACCTCTTTTTCTGGCTACTCCCTTATAGACTTTCATTTAGATAAAGTAAAAAACCAAGACTCTAATTATGTGTAATAAAAAGAATGTCATGATTTCCTCGTTGCTTTTATTTGATTGGGTCATTATGAAGTCTTAGATGTGTCTCAGTTAGCTAACCACAAGTTTTTTTTTTGTCTGTTTTTGTTTTAACCAAGAGAAATCACTGAAAACAATTAGGTTTTTCCTTCACTACTTGTGTAGGCTAAAATGTTTCTGTATCTATTCAAAGGGAATAATCAGTCATTGTATATAAAAGTTACCAAAAACATTTCTCACTCTTATATTTAGAAATACTGGGAAAAGGAAGTCTTCAAGTAATTGGAAAATTTTATGTACTAGCAGGGGTTTTGTAAATAGATGCTTATGCTATTCTTTTCGAGATCCTTGTCAAACAAAACTTATATGCTTTTAAGAATTTAAGAGACAGTGATAGCTAACAAAAACAAAGGAAAGTAAAATAAAACAAGATAAACTAACAAAAGAGCACCAAAAAAAAAAAAGCCACACTCCTGGTGACTATTATACTTACTTGCCTTAAAAATTTGTAAATGAAAATAAATTCTTTTGTACAAATTATATTAATCAAATAGACTCATTGATGAGAAAAAGCTGTTCTTTTCACAAGAACACCAGATGATAAATATATGGTGAATGGCATACTTGGATAGTAAATTTTAATCTCTAAGGAAGTGGATCAACCATTCATACTTAGATCTTTAGGTAAATAATTAATGGGATATTAGATATTCACATGCTATCTAGTTATCATCTCACAGATTATTTCTTTTTTGAGAAGTAAATCCTTTCAGGCATCTGGTTGTCACACTCAAGAACCAATGATTAGTCTTGGCAACATTATGGGTGGGATGACAAAGGGTTTGGATGCCTTGTGGTTTGAAACAACATGCAGTGCACAGCATCATCTGTGAAACATGAGTATCAAAGATATGGAATCTATATTGAGTCAATATTGACATGTCAACTTCACTGATCTTTTCACTAAGATAATGTTATAGAAAAAAGAAAAAAAATTAAGAGACACAGCAACAAAATATAATCTGTAATTCCTGGTTGTGTCTTGTTTTGAACAAAACATATAAAGATATTTTGAAGGAAAAAATGATAGCTAAATATAAATTATGAACTAAATAGCATTAGGAAATTAGTATTAATCAACTATTAAAATTTAATTGTGAAATGGAGAAAATCATCCATTGTTTAGAGATGTATACTGATGTCTTTGAAGGTGAAATGACAAGATGTCTATGGTTGTATTTGAAATTCTTTAGAAAAAAACAATGAAACATATTTGGCTAACATTTTATAAGAATGAAATTATATCTATATATTATTTATATTTTTCTTTACTTTTCTGTACATTGGAAGTTTTCAAAATAAAAAGTAAATATATAAAGCTTCAAAGTAAAGTAAATATAAAGCTTCAAAGAATATAGATATAATTAAATGCCTCCGTACTAGTAAGACAAAAAGTAGGGAAGAGAAAAAGAATGGAAAGGAAAGAAAAGAAAAGCAGAGGGAAATTATGTATTTAAGGAAAATTTTGCCTTGCTTTATAATATCTAATATTTTCATAAGACTTTGATTCATAGTGTTAAGATCCTTTGTACCTGAAGCGTGCCCATTACCATATATCTGATCTGTGCCTACAGTATGACTCATTGCCCAATCTTGTTATATCTTCTTAGCACCAGATATTATTTTCAGAACTTAACTTGATAATGATTGACATCCAGATTCTTCACAACGGTCCACTAAATAGACTATTTTAGTTTGATTCTGTCTGAACATGGAAATTAATTCACTTCATGTACAAAGTATGAGAGAGAAGTAGCTGATCCTATTCCAATTTACAGAATAACTAGCAAATTCAGTTGTAATCAGTGTTTTTTAAAACAGGCTTGTACCTGAGACTACTGCGTTTTAACCACCACAGGAAATTGTGCTCACTGTACTCCATAACTGTTAAAAAAAAAAAAAAAAACTGCCAAAAATAGTATCTCTAGGTGAGAACAATCACTAAAACTATTCATAACTAATCAATATGTTATTAATGCTAAGTTGTATGTATAAGATAAATTATGCCCCTTTCACAGATACAGAAACAGAATCATAAATCAACCCAATTCCCCAAGGTCAATTTCCTAAGAAGTATTTAAGCTGGGTTTATATTTCAGATTTCTCTGCTTAAAAAGTTAATACATTTTTTTTTATATTTCAGATTCAATTTTAAGTTAAAAATATTTAGTTTTCAGAACTTGGAATTATAAATAGCTTTCAATTAAAATAATGATTTGGTATATAATTTTCAGTACACAGATGAATACAGTATATAATACAGCATTTTCTATTTTTGTCTTTTAAAACTGCAAGAACTACATCCTTAGGCTATTGTGGGCCTTTATCAACATATATCCAGAATCCTGACCACCAGGGCAAGGAATCCTCTGTGATCAAATCAGCATTGCAGACCCACAGCAGCCCGTAGATGTGCCTGCAATTACAGTTAGAGATATAATCCAGTTTTGATATCCTTGGGAACTCTAGGAAGCTCCTCTCCTCTCAATACTCCGGGCATCACGGAGAAAGCTCTTGTAGCACTGTGTCTGAACTTTGTTTTGTGTACTAACCTTAATTGGCAGCAAAATTCAGCACTTGAGTTGTTTGTTGTCTGAATATCACCCTAAGTATTGAAAAAGTCTCACATTTCCTGAATATTGAAGTCAGGGGTCAGTAACTGGGGGTAATTCTGCTTCTGTAGGTTATTCAAAGACGTGTGTGTGTGTGTGTGTGTGTGTGTGTGTGTGTGTGTGTATCTTGGGCATGATATCATAAAACCCTTTCTCACTTTCTATTATTTCTTTTTCTTATTTTTTTATTTTTAGAGGTTTTTTTGGTTGTTGTTTTTTTTGTATTTTTCCGAATTTAGAAACGGTAAGAGACAGTCAGACAGACTCCCGCATGCGCCCACCAGGGGGCGATGCTCTGCCCCTCCGGGCCATCGCTCTGTCATAACCAGAGCCACTCTAGCACCTGGGGCAGAGGTCAAGGAGCCATCCCCAGCGCCCGGGCCATCCTTGCTCCAATGGAGCCTCGGCTGCAGGAGGGGAAGAGAGAGACAGAGAGGAAGGAGAGGGGGAGGGGTGGAGAAGCAGATGGGCGCTTCTTCTGTGTGCCCTGGCCGGGAATTGCACCCGGGACTTCCGCACGCCAGGCCAACGCTCTACCACTGAGCCAACCTGCCAGGGCCTCTTTTTCTTATTTTTGTGAGCCAGATTTCCAATGTTGACTCAGATCAGATTCATTTATATCAGGGAGGGTTTCTTTCATTTGTTTTCACCTCTATGCCTTTCATATACCATGCTGCTTTTCAGATGAAGACTATATTTTTATATGCTCAACATTACCAAAAATGTGGCATAATTCTTTCAAAAAGAGCAATGACTATGTGAGAACACATCTGAGTAAATTGCCAAGATCACACAGCAAGTTCTGTCCCTGTGATCAGAATTATGTCAGCTCTTGCTGGTTTTACATTAAGCATTGACTTCAGTATTAACTATATGGGCTTTTTTTTTTTTTCAATTATACTTTTATGATTCTATCACTGAATCCTGAATATATAATTCTGGGTAAAAATTTTGTACCTTGTATCTTTTGCAAATTAATTGGGATTTGTAGTTTTTTTTATTGGTATTTGAATCTTTTTTTGTGTGTATTTTTTTGAAATGAGAAGCGGAGAGGCAGAAAGACAGACTCTTGCATGCACCTGAGCAGGATCCACCAGGCATGCCCACTAGGGGGCAATGCTCTGTCAATCTGGGGCATCCCTCCTGCAACTGGAGGCATTCTAGCATCTGAGGCAGAGGCCATGGAGCCATCTTCAGTGCCGGGCCAACTTTGCTCCAATGAAGCCATGGCTGTGGGAGGTAAAGTGAGAGAGATAAGAGAAAAAGGAGAGTGGGGAAGAATGGAGAAGCATATGGGTCCTTCTCTTGTGTGCCCTGGCTGCGAATCAAACCCAGGACTTCCACATGGTATTTGAATCTTTTATCTGATCTGTTTCTTCTTTTATGACAACGACACATATATGGCTAAACCCATTTGAATTGTATATAATACCAAACTTTCAAATATTTATCTATGCTTCTCACCAAAACCAAGGCTTCAATTTTTCTATGGAGTGAGGCTTCTTATGATACATTGAGACCTTCTGCAAATTTATCCCATATATTCTAAACTAACAAATTCTCTGTTAATTATTAGTGTTTTGTTTATTCCTAAGAATGCTTTATAAACATTGTAAACTGATTCTTGCTTGTATTATGGCATGCTCTAGAAACAGCAACACACTAAGAAATTTAAAATTAATTCTTTTTATTTATTTTTTTCCATATACCCCCTGTACTTGGAAATGGAGAGGCAGCCAGACAGACTCCCGCATAAGCCCAACCAGGATCCACCTGGCATGCCCACCAGGGGGCGATGCTCTGCCAATCTGGGGCATCGCTTGTTGCAACCAGAGCCACTCTAGCACCTGAGGCAGAGGCCACAGAGCCATCCTCAGCACCCGGGCCAACTTTGCTCCAATGGAGCCTTTGCTGTGGGAGGGGAAGAGAGAGACAGAGAGGAAGGAGAGGAGGAGGGGTGGAAAGGAAGAGAGAGACAGAGAAGAAAGAGAGGGGGAGGGGTGGAGAAGCAGATAGGCACCTCTCCTGTGTGCTCTGGCCAGAAATCGAACCCAGGACTCCTGCACGCCAGGCCGATGCTCTACCACTGAGCCAACCGGCCAGGACCATAAATTTAAAATTAAAGAAAAATATTTTTCATATATTCTCTTTTATAATATGGATATTGAATGTAATCATAACAACTTTAAGTATAAAAAACCCAGAAAATCATCATTTTACTCATGATATTTTTAAATACCACTAGGATATTGGTAAATACAATATTAACCAGTGTTTTCTATAATGATAGTTGAGTCTGGTGATAGCAAAAAAAATTAGATTGTAACAATGTAGGTCACAAATTATAGTTTTCATCCCATCACTATGGAATAAAAGATACTCAGACTGGCCATTCCACATGAAACTATATATTAGATACTGAAATATAAGACACAATTTTTAAAATGTGTTGCGAAAGTGATTAATGAAGAAGAATTATAATGAGGATTTGTAATAAAGAAAGTGAAAGCTAAAAAGAGTTGCTATAGATAATAATCAAAATTTTAATTTATTAAGGAGTTAAAATTTAAAAGTATATGCATTTAAACCATAGCTCATGAACAAAGCTAAAAGATGAATACAAGAATCACACAAAAAATAATTATATCAAGAATTAAATACACTCAGCAATTATCTGAGTGAAAAGACACATTTAAAAAAACAAAAGGACAAACAAGAATATGGCAAATCAAATATTAATAACTTGATGGATCTCTAGTTTATAGAATGTTCTATCACTTTTTTAGAATTCAATGTTACATATTTCTATAATTCAGATAAAACATGAAATGCTTAATAAATGTTCAAATAATAGGACACATACATCATTGAGATTAGAGTTACACTGTCCCTATTATTTAACTTTAAGAAAGAAAAGTATTCATTTGAACATTAAATCAAACAAAATAAATAACCTCTAAAACTACCTATGGTGAAAAAAGGACATTTTAATGGATATTTTTAAATATTTAAAGGTGATCATTGGTAAAGCTATGTAATTTTTAGATTATGCATCAAGTGAATTGTATTAGTTTCTTATTGCTGCTATAATAAATTGCCACAAACTTAATGATTTAAACAATATGACTATTATCTTACAATTCTGAAGATCAGAATTCTGAAATGAAGCTTTACTGAGATAAAATAAAGTTATCAGCAGAGCTATATTATTTCTGAAAATTCTGTAGACAATCTTTCTCCTTTATTTTTCTAGTTACTAGAAGCCACTTGCATATACCTTGTGGCCCCATTTTTATCATCAAAGCCATTAGCATAGCATGTTCAAATCTCCAATTCCTGCCTCATTTTTCCAGTTTCAATACTTTTATAATCACATTAGGTCAATTCAAACAATACAAGGTGATCTTCATATGTTAACCACACCTCCAAAGTAATATTCACAGATAAAGGAATTCATATGTGGAGGTGTGGAGCATTTCTTGGGTGTTCTTATTCTGTCTACTACAGCAACATTCCAGGGAACATTAGATATATAAATGTGGGCATTGGAAAGTAAGAAATGCATAAAATTAGTGAACTGAACATGCAACCTGAGAAATCTTAAAAAGAACCCCAGAGTAAACCTAATACACACACACACACACACACAACACACAATGTGAATCTCAGTTTAAGAGAACAGAAAATAGCAGAAAGAATACACAAATAAATACTAGCTGAAATATTTCTAAATTTGATTTTAAAGATACACATATACAGGAAAGTATGTCAATGAAATCCTAAAAGAAAAAACTCAGATGAATCTATACCTAGATCTAAACATATCATAATCCAATGTTGAAAGACAAAAGTAAAAATACATTTTAAAAACAGCAGCAAGCTAGAGAGAGAATAAGAGAGAAAAATAGGGAGAGAAAGAGAGAGACTGATACTTATGTCATAAAAGGAATCCTCAATTATGTTAAGAGCTGACTTTGATTCAGAAAAGTTGGATACCAGAACTCAGTGGTAGGACATATTCATGGTGAATGAAGAAAAGGGTAGTCAATGAAAAATTTTATTTCCCGTAAAACTAACCTTTAAAACTGAAGAAGAAATTAACCAAAATCCAGGTAAACAAAAAAAATAAGAGAACTCATTGCTAATGGACTTGTCCTACCCCCCCAAAAAAAATCTAAAGAAAGTAATTCAGACTGTATGAAGTAATAGTCATAAATATAATTGGATGGGCTTATAACATATAACAAGCAATTTAAAAATAATCCCACAGAAAAGGATGAAGATAAAGGTTTCAATGGAGTGAAGCATTTGTATACTATCCAATTAAATTTGTATGAGTTTGAATGAGATGAATTTAAGTTAAAATGATAGTTGTAATCTGAGGATAAACACTAAGAAAATTAATTTTAAGTATAAAAAAAATAGTACCAAAATGGCACACTAGGAATTATGTATTTAATACAAAATACAGCAATAATGGAGAAGCATAAAAACAAAAAGACCAAGAGATAGAGGATCTAAATAACAAAATGGCAGAAATGAACAGTGTAGTGTTATTAACTACATTAAATATAGATTGATTAAACCTTCCAATATAAAGGTAAGGAGGCAGATATCAACCAAGTGGATTAAAACAAACATACTATTTCTATAATCTATGTTGTCTACAAGAGAATTTACATGAAAAAACCCATATTTTGAATGAGATGGGAAAAGACATGCCATGCAAATAGGAACCAAAGTAGCAAAAGAGAGCAGAGTGTCTATACTAATAAAAGACAAAATAAACTTTAAGACAAAAATTTGTTGCTGAGATAAAATATAATATACATATGCACATATCAATTCATCAAGAAAACATAATAATCATATTTATATGGAGCTACAGCATAACCCCAAAATATTATACATGAAGTAAAAACTGACAGAAATGAAAATGGAAGTAGACAATTCAAAAATAATAACTGAACACTTCAATAACCCACTTTTAGGTAACTGATAGACAATGAGATAGAAGCTCAGAAACAATAAAAAGGGCTTGCACAACACTATAAACTAGACATAGCAGACATTTATACATACCAACACCTCTACCCAACTAAGACATTTATTCTGTGCATGTAGAACACTTGCTAAGTTAGACCTTAAGTAGTAGCTTTACAAATTTCAAAGCAAGAAACTATATAAAGTATGTTCTTGAATAACAACATAAGAAAATTAGAAATCAATAACAGAAAATTTACAAATATGAGAAAATTAAATAGTACACTCCCAAATACCCAGTAGATAAAAAAAAAAAAAGAAATTGCAAGTAAAATTAGAAAACTTTGGAGATGAATCAAAAGAAAACCACAAAACATCCAAACTTAAGAGATGTAGCTGTTGACATATCCAGAGGAAAATTTATAGCTATAAATGCCTATATTAAAAATAATTAAAGGTTTTATTCAATAAATTAATCACCCATCTTACTAGAAGAAAAGAGCAAAATAAACCTAAAGTTAGCTGAAAGAAGGACATAGTAAAGATTGAAGGAGATAAAGAAATAGAGAATTGTTTTTAAAGAAACATCAAAAAAAGCAAAAATTTATTCTTCAAAAATATCAATAAACTTGACAAAGAAAAATAAGAAAGAAGACTAAAATTACCAAAGTCAAGAGGAAAATATTGGACATCCTAATGACTTTACTGAAATAAGAAAGGTTAAAATAGATTATTAAAAAACAACTGCATATTGCCCTGGCCAGTTGGCTCAGTAGTAGAGCATCGGCCCAGCATGTGGAAGTCCTGGGTTCGATTCCTGACCAGGGCACACAGGAGAAGTGTCCACCTGTTCTCTACCCTTCCCTTTATCCTTTCTCTCTGTCTCTTCCCTTCCACAGCCAAGGCTCCATTGGAGCAAAGTTGGCCCTGGCACTGAGAATGGCTCCATAGCCTCCACCTCAGATGCTAGAATAGCTCTGGTTGCAATGGAGCAACGCCCCAGATGGGCAGAGCATTGCCCCCTGGTGGGCATGACATGTGGATTGCTGTCAAGCACATGCAGAAGTCTGTGTCTCTGTCTCCCAGCTTCTCACTTCAGAAAAATATAAAAACAAAAAAACCCCAACATATTAACTAAGTAAATAATGTATTAATAGATAAAATAGAAGCATTTTTAGAAACCTATAAACTATCAAGTCTGACTCAATATGAGAAAAATAGAATTAACCTATTATAAGTAAAGACATAGAAATAGTAATTTTAATACTTCTAAAAAAGCTATATTACAGTTAATTTCTCTATTAAATCTAAATTAATAAAAAAATTCAAAGAAGTAATCCTGTTCAAAGTTTTCAAAAGAATAAGAGAAAACTTTCCTACTCTTTCAACAGGCTGATACTACCTTGACGGCAAAACCAGGCAAAGCCATTGCAATAAAAAAAATACATATAAATATTTTCCTGAAAATAGAAGTATAAACTACCAACAAAGTACAAGCAAAATATGTCTAGCAACATATATAAAGAATTGAATACCATGATGATATGGGATGTATCCAAAAATACAGTTTTGGTGTAACACCTCAATGTCAGTCAACATAATATATATGTCAGTCAACATATTATACATATATATATATATATATAATTCATTAGAAGAAAGTGGGAAGGATACACATAATTTTCTGAGTAGAAACAAAAAAGTGTTTACAAAATCTAATACACTCAACAAACTAGAAATAGAAAAGAACTCTTCAAGCCAATTAAATATATCAATATAAAAGGCACACTTTGCATTATATTAATGAAGAAATCCTGGGAGATTTCCTCTAAAATCAGAAATGAGACACAGATGTTCATTCTCTCCCTTCCGGAGGTTCTAGCCAAGACAATTAGGCAAAAAAAAAGAAATATAAGACGGTCAGATTAAAAAGATTTAAATTGTCTTTATGCACAAATGGCATGATCTTCTATATAAGAATCTTAAGGAATGCACACCCACACAGATCTGTTGAAACTAATAAACAAGTTCAGCAAGTTTGTAAGTTTCAAGAGCAGTATAAAAAATTGGATGCATTTCTACCCACTAACAATGAACAAAATGAAAATGTAATTAAGATAGTTTCATTATAATAACATCAAAAAGAATAAACTTCAAGGGAAAATATTACCAAAATAAGTAAAATAGTTACATACTGAAAGCTATAAAATGTTAAAAAAGATCACAGATGATCTAAGTAAACTGAGAGACATCTCTTGGTCACAGATTAAAATAATATGGTTAAGATAGCTACACTCTTTAAATTAATCTACATATTTAACAAAATCCATAAATATTCTCAGATTGCCTTTTTTGCTGAAATAACAAAGATAATCAAGTAACCTAAAGGCTCAGAATAGACAAAACAGTCTTGAAAAGGAGAAAGAAATTTGAAGAACTCACACTTTCCAATATCACAATTTCCTACTCAGTGCAATTAACAAGGCATTATAGTACTGTCATAAGAATAAACATACAGATCAATGAAATAAAATTGAGAGTTTAGAAATAAACCCTTATACTTCTGGTTAGTTTATTATGAAAAAGGATGCCAAGACATTCAACTGGACCATGTTTTTTCAGGAAATCAAACTGGGACTACTGGGTATGCACATTTAGAGAAATAAAATTGGACTACTTCAGCTTATATTCAAAATTACTTAGTATGAGTCATAGACATAAATAGAAGATTAAAAATTACTAATTTAGGGAAGAAGATGCAGGAGTAAATCTGTGTGAACTTGGATTAGTCAATGGCCTCTTAAATAGTACACCAAAACACAAGAAACAAAAGCAAAAACTAGTTAATTTGGAGTACACAAAGATTAGAAACTATGCATTCAAGAACATCATCAAGTATAAAGTCAATGCAGAAAATGGGAGAAAATATTTGTAAATTACATATCTGACAAGGGAGTTTAATCTAAAATATATTTTAAATTTCTAAATATATTTTCTGTTTAAGGGAGGCAGAGAGACAAACTCCCACATGTACCCAGACCGGGATTCACCCAGCAGGCCCCTATACCCAGCGATCCTTTGCCTATCTGAGGCCGTGCTCTATTGCTCAGCAACCAAGCTATTTTAGCACCTGAGGTGAGGTCATAGAGTCATCCTCAGTGCCTGGGACCAACTTGCTCCAACCGAGTCATGGTTGCAGGAGAGGAAGAGAGAGATAGAGTGAGAGAAATAAAAGGGGGAGGGGTGAAGAAGCAGTTGGTAATCTTTCCTGTGTGCCCTGTACAGTAATCAATTCCAGAACATCCACATGCTGTGCTAACTCTCTACCACTGAGGCAACTGGACAGGGACTATTTTAAATCTTTTTTTTTTTTTTTTTAATTTCAGTAACCAAAGAAGGAACCCAAATAAAACAAACACTGACAAAGAATTTGATACTCATTGATTAATGTCACCTATTAAATTTACATTTCTAAATAATGTAAAAGAATTTATTTATTTATTTGTTTGTTTGTTTATTTTGTGACACAGACAGGGAGCGATAAGGACAGACAGGAAGCGAGAGATATGAGAAGCAACAATTGTTCATTGCAGCACCTTAGTTGTTCATAGATTATTTTCTCATATGCGCCTTGCTTGAGGGCTACAGCAGACTGAGTGACCCCTTGCTCAAGCCAGCAACCCTGGGCTCAAGGTGGTGAGCCTTGCTCTAACCAGATGAGCCTGCACTCAAGCTGGTGACCTTGGGACCTCAAACCTGGGTCCACCACATCCCAGTTTGATGTTCTATCCACCACTGTGCCACCGCCTGGTCAGGCAAAAAAAATAATTCGAATGATCAATAATCATATAAAATATGCTCAAATTTTTAGTATTTAGGTAACAGAAATCAAAACTACTTGATACTCATTAAGTGGCTACAGATCATGATAGTTATTAATGAGGATATGTTGAAACTTATGCCCTTATGCATTTCTTTTTTATTTTATTTTTTTACAGAGACACAGAGAGAAGCAGAGAGAGGGATAGATAGGGACAGACAGACAGGAACGGACAGAGATGGGAAGCATCAATCATCAGTTTTTCCTTGCGACACCTTAGTTGTTCATTGATTGCTTTCTAATATGTGCCTTGACCATGGGCCTTCAGCAGACTGAGTAACCCCTTGCTTGAGCCAGCGACCTTGGGTCCAAGCTGGTGAGCTTTGCCCAAACCAGATAAGCCCATGCTCAAGCTGGCGACCTCAGGGTCTCAAACCTGAGTCCTCTGCATCCCAGTCCAATGCTCTATCCACTGCGCCACCACTTGGTCAGGCTGCCCTTATGCATTTCTAATGGAAATGTAAAATGTTTCATCTGCTTTGCAACACATTCTGTAAGTTTCTCAAAATGTTAAGTATAGAGTTATAATATGACTTAGAAATTCACATCCTAAATATTCATGCAAGAGAAATAAAAATAAAAGCTTGAAAATAAATATTCATATTAACATTATTCATAATAGCTCAAATGGATAATCTACCCAAATGTCCAAGGAAACTAATAAATAAAGAAATTCAAAGTTGTATATTCAATGGAATACTTTGAGAAATAGAAATGAAATATTAATTTATGCTACCATGTGGATGACCCTTGAAAATATTATATAAAGTGAAAGAAGCTTGTCATAAAAGTCAAATATTGTAGAAATACATTTATATGAAATGTCCAGAATAGGTAAGTTTATTGAGAACAAAAATAAAATTAGCGACTGATATTGGAGGGTTGGATGGGGAGTGACCATTAATGGCCTTTTTTATGGAAGGGGGAGGATATGATAAAAATAGTTTTAATGAACTGTGATGACTGTTGCACAACTCTGTGAATATACTTTAAAAAGTGTCAAACTGTACATGTTACATGGCTGAATTTTATGGCACGTGAATTATATCTCAAGATGTTTTAAAAAGTAAACAAATAAATGCACTGACATTTTGTAAAGTACTAGAAGAGAACACGTTGGATAAAGGGAGTAGTTGGTTGTATATTTAAGTAAATTAATATTGGTTTTACTTAGGATGGTGATGTTAAAAACAGACTAAATATCAAAGCTAAAATACATGTTGATTAATTGGCTATGGAGATGAAGGTCACCAAGGTAATCCAGATGGCACTGATACACAGGTGAGGGCAAAATTATAGGTTTATAGTTGTGAGTACACAAAACAGAGTTTATTCTCGTAACATTATTTATAAAGTATTATATTACTTATCTGTATTACAACTATAAGCTTATTTTTGCCCACACTTGTATAAAATAAAAATTATTCAGCCATAAAAAAGAAGTACATATTGCCATTTGCAACAAATAAATAGAGCTGAGGGCATTATGTTAAGTGAAATGTGTCAGACAGAGAAAAACAAATACTATGTGATTTCACTCAGACGTAGAATCTAAAAATACCCTAACAACTGAACTCACAAATATAAAGAACAGATTTGTATTTTCCAGAGGCAGGGGTTGGTGTGGACAAAGTGAGTGAAGGTTGTAGAAAGGTACAAACTTGCAATAACGAAATACATAAGTCTTAGAGATATAATGTACAGCATGGTGACATTATAATTAATACTACTATAATTAATACTACTGTATTGTATACTTAAAAGTTGCTAAGAGAGTAGATCTGAAAAGTTCTCATCACATGAAAAAGAAAATGTAGATCTGTGTTGTGCTGAATGTTAAATAGACATATTGCATTTAGCATTTCACAATGTGTACATATATCAAATTATCATATTGTATACTTGAAAGTAATATAATGGCATATGTCAATTATATATCAATAAAAAAGAGATACTGAAACTCAAATACGCATTATTGACAGTAAAACAATATAAGGTTACAATTATTTCAAAAGAATCTTTATAAATATTGATATTACTGATAATAAGACAACTTTTTTGTTAAATAACACTCTATGCCAACATGCTCAGAAAACTTTTCCTGTTAATCTCATCCCTCGGCAATAACAACCTTCCATCAGCCTTGAGATGGATGTCAACACTTTGTTACCAGGTGCACATTAACTCTTTAAAATCCTTCATTACACTTGCGATCATCACTTCAAAGAAAAATACATGGAAAGCTAAAATAGAAACTAAATATCTACTATGGTAAGCACAGATGCTACAAAGTGCAGCCCAAGCACAGGACAGAAGTGTTGTGTTTCACAGGGAATAAAGCACAGTAAATTGCCCAGCCGGATCATCAAAAGGGTCCAGATTGTGCTTCCGCTCTCATAATCAGCAGATGATTAAGGATCATGGTATCATTACAGCCACTTGCAAAAAACCAACAAAATGATATTTTTATTTCTTTTTAATTGACTGGAGTTATTTGTCTTCTTAATTGTAATTAAGAGTTGCAGTCATCAAAGCAAGTTGAGTTTATTAATGAAAACTTATTCTTCTTTGTTTACTTATTCAGGGAGAAAAAAAAATAAGTTAGCAATATCAACAGTATAAACCAAACAAAGTATAGTAATACTTTTTAAACTTCAAGTTGTTATTATTGTTGTGCTATTACTGTTGTTATTATCTTTCCTGAAAATGCCTGTGGCATAAATTGTTATATTTTAAGACTTGATGAAAGAACCAAAGACTAGGGCTCAGGCTGACACATGCACACACACACACTCACTCACAGACACATTAATAAAAACAAATCAAGGATTAATTTCTGTGTGTCAGAAGCTATATGGAGTTCTGGATTATGAACAGCCAATACAATCATCAAGCAACTGAGAGTCTAATTGGGGAACTTAACATATAAATATTATATCTTGATGCTATAGGTGTTCTCAGGAAGTTACAGAAACGATGAGCACCTACCCAGTCAGAGTGATGATGTCAGAAGGCCAGAAGGAGATATCTCAACTAAACTACCCATGAATAAGTAGTAGTTCACTATAAAGAAGATGAAGATTAGTGGAAAGGACATTTCACAAAACGAAAATAACATGAACCGGAGCAAGAGGCTGAGCAGCAGAGTGATGTATGTGGAGAGAAATTACAAGCAACCAGGCATCTCAGCATAAAGCAGAGAACAGCGCTGGCAGTTAAGATATGTCGATTCATATCTCCCAAGTTACATGCAATTGCATAACCTGAATCCTAGTTCCATCATTGTCAATAATTTCTAATGTATCTGAGCAAATTTTTTTGATTGAACTGGAAATCACTGAGAGTAACCATCTTGCCACTGCCTTGACCAGATCTACAAATAACATCAGATCATCTTACTTTTGTTAAATTCAGTGCTCTGGTTCTATCTCACTGATTACCTCCATTCAAGTTAGCTCCCTAGTGCCCATGATGAACTGCTTCAAGAGTAGGACATGAAACATATAAATTTGAGTCAACTCAGTACAACTGAATCAGAATTTTGAGGGTGAGCTCCTCAAATATATACTGTTATAGGGTCTTCAATGATTCTTTTATAGACAACCCATTAATCTCAAAGACTTAATGAGGGCAATATTTGACTTAATTTCTGCAATTGAGGTCATTTTTCCTGTTCTTTGTTCCTTCTTTTCAAATTAAAAAAGGTATTAATTAATTTAACAAATATATTAAGTGCCAACTATATGTCAGATACTGTGATTGATACCTGAAATCCATCTGTGAACCACCAGGACAAAAACCTCTACAATCTTTAGTTTATGTTTTAATGGAAATGGGGAGGCAGGGACAGGAAATAAATAATGAAGGGTGTTTCTAAATGTTATGTTATTTTGCCTATGCAGTGAAAACATATCCTCATTTGTTTCTTTTGATATGAATTCTCTCCATCACATTTTTCCCTGAAATGATAAAGAGTTTTGCCAACCACCATGATAATGCCTCTTTTTGTTGGCATCTTTTGAGAGACAGGATAACATCCCCCCCACACACACCTTTTTATATTCCCAGAGTATGATCCAATATAGTAGTATATATAAAAAGCCTTTGAAAATTACTACAAATTACAGAAAATCTAGTATTGTTTTATTGTGGACAAGGCCCACTGAGGGTGAGGATGACGGAGACGCAGAGACCCGACTCCGGGGACCAGGTTCAGTGAAGCAGATCCACTTTATTCGGGAAGTAAACAAGCTTATATAGATGGGTTCAGCCAATAGGATGTTATGGTAGGGCAAATGGCCAAAAAAGGTCAGAGGGCTGCCCGGCTGTCACTGAGTCATTTCCACGCAGTGGGCGAGTTTCCTTCCTGGGTGTGCCCAGGAGGGTTCCGGAAGCTGGAGTGTTCTCACAACATTGTGTCAGCCACAGCCGCTAGGTAAATGCTCTACACTCTACCTACATTTTATCATGTATTATTTCCATAATCTTAAAACACATATTCTTTACATTCTCATTTTCTATAAGCTATGTCTAAACTACTGAGCACAATTACAATCTTCTATTTTTTAGTAATATTTTTCCTCTCATTCTTCTCTACTTCTTTGTTCTAATCACATCAAAATACTCAGAATTATCTCAATATGATATGTGTATCTTTGGCTCATTCTTGTACTTATAATTTAACATCTCATTTTCACTGCTGTTGAAATTTCCGTAGTCCAGTTGTCATTTCCTATGGGAAATATGCTTTATTTTCTCAAATTGTATTAACTGATCCTTCCTTACTATGTCAACAACATTGAGAGATTATAATTTTTAAAAAAATATATTTATTTTACCTCCCAGATCCATAGCTTATCAATAACAAAATCATACAAAATTCATCTACTTCTGTTTACCCATCTACCACTATTCAAGCACAGTCTGTCTTGCTTGGACAACTGTAAATGTCTGCCTGCTTCTTATCTCGTCACCATTTATATTCCTCAGAATCACCTCTGTAGAACATAAACCAATCAGTTCTTTCCCAGTCTTTAGTCTTAAAATTCTTTAGTAGCCTCCATTTGAAATTGAATTACAATCTTTTATTCCAAAGCTCTTTCTGATGTGCCTCCTGCCTTCTATCCTTAATTTATTTAACAGTCACCTGTCTGTCTCATACACACTTTGACTTAATTCCCTTCCTTGAAAACACGGAATATTCTAGCCTTAAGCCCTTTTCATTAATCAAGGGATATGTTAAGATTCT
This sequence comes from Saccopteryx bilineata, assembly GCF_036850765.1. Taxonomy (NCBI): domain Eukaryota; kingdom Metazoa; phylum Chordata; class Mammalia; order Chiroptera; family Emballonuridae; genus Saccopteryx; species Saccopteryx bilineata. The sequence goes on from NC_089490.1 coordinate 289,086,593, forward strand.
CTTCTCATTTGTCATTACATGGCTGGTTCCTTTTGTTTCAGTATCAGCCAAAGCAATGCCTTCACAAAGAAGCTTTACAAAAGCATGTAATCTGGTTTCTGATATCTTAAGATTTGTTTTTCTTTGTTAATCTATTTCACCATACTAATGTATAAACCCATGGGAGAGGGTCATTCTCAGCCTTGTTCATTGCTGTCTCTACAGGGCCTTGAATAATGTCTGGTACGGAAGGAGCTCAATACATGTTTGGAGAGAATTACTGGGTTTTATTTATTTATTTACAGTAATCTCTACTGTAAGCCAGGATCAAATGTGGCCTCCATCTTTATAGCCCCACTCTCTGCAGAAGGCCTGGGATGCAGTAAGATTTCAAATATTTGTCAGGTAAATACTGAAGTAAAGTCACTGTTTGCAAGAAAAAATTCAATATATCATTTATCAATATACATCAGTATTAGAGCAAAATAATGCAAATAATTTCAAATACTTTTCTACAGAAATAATAATGTGTAGTTTATCCTTCCCCCATTCATAAATGAAACATTATGTGAAAAATAAGTAATTTAACTTTCATGACTTACTCTTGAGCTAAATGATATATAAATATTTCATGTCCTCAAGCTGCTAAAATAACACAATTTGCTCATTGGCATGAGGATAAAGTATTTGGGGCAGCTTCTTTAGGAAGCATGTTCTCTAAGTTGTTCTGCTTCATTTCCTCTGATATTTTGTGATTCATAAGTTTTCTCGTGCCTATGACCTTGGGATGACATTCCTTTCAAAAAGAGTCAGATAGTTTTAGGACTGAAATCTACAATACTAGCATTAAAGAAAGCTAGCTGGCTCATAAAAGAATAAAGTACATGATATTTATGGTAGAAGGTTAATCTTATTTGTGGGCATGATAGCTATAAAAATGAGAATGCCAAAAATGTTAAGTTGTAGTAAGAAAAGTTAGTTAAAGACCTAGCAACAATTTGATTATTCTGTTATATTTCATTAAAAGCAATTTTTATAATGAATGTATTTTACTAAGATTTACACCATCAAAATATTGCTTTTAAGTGTTATTAGAAAACATCTACCATTAAATTTTCCAAAGTTAAACTGAAACATTTATATAAAAATAAGTACAGACAAAATTCCACACAGATAATTTATTGGTTATACATAATCCAATTACATCCTTACTTTACAATTCAAGTTTTTGTCTCTTAAATTGACTTTTCTTTTTGTTACTGTGCACATAAATGAGGTTCTCATTGGAATTTATGTCCAGGATGCCACATAATTCCTAGAGGTAATAATGGAAAAATAAATCACTTTACTTCACAATGTGCCTATGAAGCTTTTGTATTGATGATTAAATTAAATTAAAGTAAGGTCACAGAGATACCTAACTCTTCTAGCATTTAAAAAAAAAAGTGCAAAGGAGATTGAAGGGGACTACAAATATTTAATAATATTAAGACTTGATAAAATAAATCTAACATTTAATATCTACCCCCAATCATCTTCTCACCTTGAAAGTCTATATTGCAATAATGTGGATTGCAATCCCACTCTGGGAAGTTATCTGGTTTCACATTAAAGTGTATATATTATTGTGATTTACTTTTTTTAGGTACTAATTCAGCTCCTGAATTTTATATGATCCGCATATCATTGATTAAAAAGAGTTTCCTTTTGCTGAAAATGCTATATTTCAATGAATCAGTAAAATAGCTTCTAAAAAGGGAAAAGAGAATTACTCTAAATCTCTTCTAGCCTTATTCATAAGTACATTTATTAGATACTTATATGTGAATGTGCAAGAAATCTAAGTTCTACATGGGAAAGAATTGTGGGCAATATCATACTGAAACCTATCCAGCACATTTCTGATGATCTTGTAAACAAACAAGCTAATGCTAAGTTCTTGCCACAAAGATTCAAATTTGAGCATATTAAGCATTCTGAGAATTAAATAGCTCCTGCTGTTTTATTAAGTTGTACACTTAAAACTTGTACCACCAAAAATTCAATAAATAAAAGAGTAAAAATATAAAAAAACCTGAGGAAAGGGGGATTGGGTTTAACCTCATAAAAAATAGCTTCTGAAGATTTGTAAAAGGAAAGAATAGATCAGACAAAGAAATAATTTTAAAAAGCTTATTAGTTTAAAAGAAGCAAAGTCTATCCTACCCAGTGAAATATTGAATATATTGTAATTGCCTAAGTCAAGGAAATGACTCATGCATGTCTTTATGCACACATTGAGAAAAACAAAATATATTGAGATATGGAAGTAGAAAAATTCCCCCCCAAAATAAGAGCATTATTTGTCTTTTCTCTAATACAGGCAGAATAGGATACGTGAAAACACAACAACCAAAAGTGAATGACTCAATCATCCAATTATTCTTTTAGTTCTTATACCATATGTGTCCTAAAGAATAAATGGCTAGTTAGCACTCAGGCATAAATTGGGTATGGGTTCAATTCTGGAAAAAGAACTACATGAGCAATAAAAAGTTCTGAGTTACAAGCATGCCCTTATAACTATATAACTAAGTTAACCCAATATTCATCTCTCTGGACCTTCCTTTTCTCATTCCCAAAAAGATGATTACCTACTTAATTTTAAAGTATTTTTTTTTAACATTAGAAAGCTAAAACTTATGGAGCAATTGTTCCTCTCACTTGATTCTCAAACCACAGGCAAACATCATAGCAAATATTACTGTAGCGTTATTGATTACAAAAAGAAACAAACCTCAAATACTTAAGAACAGGGCTCAGATCACAAGACTAGTTAATGAGATGATTGCAGAACAATGCTCATCCCCAATTTCTGGTTAGATGGTTTTACAGAAGACTAAAATTTAAGAAATTAAATTTCTTTGCAAAATGCGTATAGAGAACAGTGCTTATAAAATTACCATAATACTCATGACCTAGATTAGTTTACATTTTTAATAAAAAAATAGAACACTTTACAAACTAGTTTACACATCCAATTTAGTATTATAAATAACTGATTATGTAGAAAAATAAAACTAATTTTCTAAAACTCGTAAGTCATAAACTACTCTTTTCAATTAACTCAAGAGATGATTCAAAAAAAAATTCACACAAAGGAAGTATTGTTGGAGGAACAAATTCATAACACAAATAAGGAAAGACCCTCATTTACTTGCACGTATAGAGAATGGGCTTCTGAGTAAATTGCCAGAATTAGAACCTTGGCTCTCCCATATTTCAAAGTCCAAGTGATTCTGACAAGTTACTTGATTTTCTCTTATGTTTCCCATCACTGAAATGAGGGAAATAATAGTGCTATCTTATGTAGGTAATAATTAATATATGGTTATAATTCAACAATCATCTTTATTGTTAATATTTAAATTTTATAATATTTTATATCATAAGAAACATTTTTATATTATTCTCTATAATAATTTAGGCCTTTTTAAAAATAATTTATTCATTTTTAGCAGGAGAGAGAGAGAGAGAGAGAGAGAGAGAGAGAGAGAGAGAAAGGGAGGACCAGGAAGCATCAATTTTGATATGCGCCTTGACCAGGCAAGCCCTGGGCTTCAAACCAGCAACCTCAGCATTCTAGGTCAACACCCCATCCGCTGCGTCACCACAGGTCAGGCCAATATAATTTAGTTTTGAGTTAGTTTGTTTGGACTGCCATAACAAAGTACCGTGGACTAGATGGTTTAAAAATAGGAATTTATTTTTCAGGGTTCTGGAGGCCAGAAGTCCAAGATCAAGGTACCAGTATTTGTTTCTGATGAAGGCTCTTTTTGTGGTTTGTAGACAGCTTCATTCTCCCAGAGTACTCACAGGGCTGAAGGGAAGCTAGCAATCTGGTGTTTCCTCCTTCTCTTACAAGGACACCATATCTATTAAATTAAATCCTACCATTTAAAATGAATTGTCCACTAAAGGCTCTATTTCCAAAGACAGTTACATTGGTGGTAAAGTCCTCAACTCGTAAAATAGGGAAGGCTACCATTCAGTCCATATCAAGTTTCTACTGAATTTAAAATGCTGATATTATAACTGAAATATTTACTTGTCAACTGTTTTGGAACTAATATTCAACCCATATTTATTCCTAGGTATCCATAAACTCATAGTTCTTTAGGTCTCACGTAATACTGTTTTATAATTATTTTTATTCTTCTAACTTAAAACTTAGCCATCATTACTTTTTTTTTTTAATTTTTTTTTCTATTTATTCATTTTAGAGAGGAGAGGGAGAGACAGAGAGAGAGAGAGAGAGAGAGAGAGAGAGAGGAGAGACAGAGAGAGAGAAGGGGGGGAGGAGCTGGAAGCCTCAACTCCCATATGTGCCTTGACCAGGCAAGCCCAGGGTTTTGAACCGGCGACCTCAGCATTTCCAGGTCGACGCTTTATCCACTGCACCACCACAGGTCAGGCTCATTACTTTTTTTGATAATTATTTTTGACTTAAGTATATCACAATCTGATTAATCAACATTTTTGAAAGCTCATTTTTAACTCTGAAACCTTAACTAAACATTTCTGAATTGCTAATAACTTACTTTACTATAATTTGAAGTGGTTTTTATTATAATTTGAAGCTTATTTTACCTGCTACCCTAATGTAGAAACAGAAGATAAATTTTGAGAAGTACTGAGACAAGTTGATATTTTTGTTTTCAGTGGAATTGTTCACCTAAAATACAGAAGTGCGTGACAGAAATAGTGTAACGGCTGACCTTTAATCATGAATGGATTGGCTAAATATTGATATAATATGCCACAAATCTTCAGAGCACAGTTCAACACAATATTTCCCCAGACACTAGTATACATGTAAGTCTGCTTACTTTTAAAGCAGAAATGTAATTAGTCTATTGCATCCATTTGCTGGTCAGAACTTTCAGTCCCCTAAAAGCACACTCTCTTTCTAGTGTTCCTGGGCTACCATATTTCCCCATATATAAGACATTCGCATGTATAAGACACACCTTAATTTTTGGGCCCAAAATATTAAAAAAATGTATTATATAAAGTCATTGAACTCAAGTTTTATTCATAATAATCCATACAACTCATCACTGTCAAAACTCCCATCCATTAGCTTGCCCTGATCTGTGTCTGATGATGAATCACTGTCTACATATATTGCCTTGACCTCAGTTCCATTATGGCATTTGAAATGCCACTGCCGTATAAGATGCACCTAGTATTTAAAACCCAAATTTTTCAAAAAATGGTGCATCTTATACATGGGGAAATATAGTATATATCACAGTTCTTCACACAGTGATGCCTGCAGCTGCTCTTCCACCATCTCGCTCAGTTCTGTTGTTTCATGGAATAAAGCTTTGACATTCCCAAGTCGACAGAACAATGTGAACTACAATAATTTACAGATGAAGTAGGTAAATTCTAATACATTTCTGGGTCAATTTTATTACCTTGTAACCTAATCAGGCATCAAAGGGGCTGGATATTTTTTACACATAATCAGGTATAAATAAAACCTGGCCGTGTGATTTAATTTCAGGTAGACATAAGTGAGGGCATACAATTTGTTCAAAACAAAATGGTTGGTGTATTCAAATGGCAAGTGTATATCCAGGAGTTGTTTTTGAGATGCTAATTTTTAGCTGTCATATCAATGCACTGCCCACTATTTATGCAAAAATGAAAGGCAAATCATGAAAATTGTCTTTTTATCCATTGCAAATTTATAGAATCAATGCATGATTTCCTTCTCAATTTAAAAGAACTTTTTTTCCTGTTAATTATTATAGCTCAACAAAAACATCTATGAATCAAGAAACTAAAATATTGAAACCTAGGAAATTGTAAATACATAGTTCAATGAAATGTCAATTATTAAAAGATGGCATTTTTATACTCTGATGTGAAAATTATACCCAACTTCAAAGCTCTTTGTAGAATGATAAAATAAAACTGGTCAATGAAGGACAAGGAGAAATAAGATTGTCCAAAAACCTAAGAAGATGAAACAGAAACTAAGGTCCTGGATATAAAAAGCCCATAAGGAAAATGTTAACTACATTTTATAACTGCCTACAATATACCAGGGACTCTGCCCGGCTTGTGTATACAGTTTTTTGAGTGTTGACAGCAGCTGTTATGTTATTAACAGGCTTTGTTTCTTTCCCTTTCCATGAACTGGCTGAGTCAAGGAAAGGTCAGGTGACCTCCCAAGGCTAGGAGAACTGGGACTCAGACGGATGTTTTTCTTTGCCAATGCCAGTGTCCTTTTCATGCACTATGGTGTCACATGTGTGAGATTGGGAGAACAGAGAGACTTTTTTATCTTCATAATAATCAGAATAAGGCACTAGGAAAGAAGATATAAGTAACAACATGAAAACAGAGTTGAGTTTTACCTCCCTGAGTGTCATTTGGCATTGTGAAAACTTGTAATATAAAGATAAGAAATACATATGACATTTAGGTAATTTGACATTTGACTGAATAATGTGATGCTATCCTTTTTAAACAAACAGAAAGAACAACTTAGGTTCATCTGAAAATGATATGACAATGCCAAAAGTATAGAATATGCATGTGATGAATTGAAGATGGTACAAGTTTGCTACAATCACATTGAGAAGCTGTATTAGTATGACCTAGTAAAACTGAAGAGGAGCTATTTGATATAATCCAGACATTAACTCCTCAGAGGCACAATTCGCACAAGATTGTTTACAGAAGCAAATGTATGAATAAAAGTCACACAAATACACATATCTGTATGTGCATATATATATATACAAATTAATCATGTTTATATATTCATTTAGTTTGTTAGTGCATATATAAGTATATATATATTATATGTGTATCTATATATCTTAGAACAATGTCAAGAAAATGTGCACAAAATTAAATCATGAAAGAATACTTTTAGTATGACTCCAATTATATAAAGGTTAAAACCAAAAAAAAGTAAGCAATATATTACTAAGTACCATATTTCCCCATGTATAAGAGACTTACATATCTATAACTCACCTTAATTTTTGGGCCTGAAATTTGAAAAATAAAAATGTATTACATGAAGTTATTGAACTCAAGTTTTATACATCATAAAATTCATACAACTCCTCAACAAGCGTAAAAAAGCGGGAAATGCAAGTTAAAAAATCTACAACTACTGTATAAGACACACCTAGTTTTTAGACCCCAAACTTTTTGGAAAAGGGTGTATCTTATCACTGGGAATACAGTAATAGACCTACATGATTAAGTTATTAAAAATGCTAAATATGATTAGTAAAATATTTAGGATTAGTGGTTACCACTGAAAGAGGAAAAACAGCAATTTCCTTGTGAAGAGGTACACAGGGATCTTCAAAGCTCTATGCTAGGTATATGTCTGTTCTTTTTATTATTATTATTATTATTATTTGTGTGTGTGTGTGTGTGTGTGTGTGTGTGTGTGAGACAAAGAAAGACAGAGAGAAGGACAGATAGGAACATAGACTGGAAGGGAGAGAGATGAGAAGCATCAATGCTTCATTGCAGCACATTAGTTGTTTACTGATTGTTTTGTCATATGTGCCTTAACCGGGGGCTATAGCAGACTGAGTGACCCACTGCTCAAGCCAGTGACCTTGGGCCCAAGCTGGTGAGTCTTGCTCAAATCAGATGAGCCTGCACTCAAGCTGGCGATCTCAATTCCTCCGCATGTCAGTCCGACGCTCTATCCACTGTGCCACTGCCTGGGAAGGCATTTTATTATTTTTTAAAGCTACCTAGAGCATATCTAGTTTTTTAATGCCTTTTTCTCATAGTATTTTATAAATAAAAATAAAACAGTACTTGGAAATATTAGAGATATTTAAACTGAAGGTATAGAGAGTAATCATAGTCCCCTTTCTTTACTCCTTCAGAAATGTTCTTTGCACACAAAGTCGTATGTATACATTTCCAAGAGGATAATTAGAAGGATGACATAATTGCTGCAGACATTTCCAAATTGGAGGAAAAGGAACACTGTGCTCATTAAGCACTGCACTGTGTCTCCCTGGGCGTTTTGCTCCTGTTAACCTCTTTCATCCTGTGCCCTCATTCATCAGAAAGGGATAACAAGTATGAGATGATCTTGGGCAATGAAGCATCACTCGGCACGCTATCCATCACCAAGCCACTTACAACATCAACATCAGAAGTTATTGGGAAGAGAAATGGAAAGCTCTTATCAGCCACTGCAAGGAACCTAGAAGCTGAAAGAGCATTGTGGTGTAAGCCAATGAGGGCTCATCTTTCCACTGTGTGATGGGAGCCGTTTTGGAAACTGATGAGAAGAGAGAACTAGTAATATCTACATTGCATGTTTTTTTGTTTTGTTTTTTGCATCCCTCTGAAGCTGGAAACTGGGAGAGACAGTCAGACAGACTACCGCATGCGCCCGATCGGGATCTACCCGGCACGCCCACCAGGGGCGATGCTCTGCCCACCAGGGGGCGATGCTCTTCCCCTCCGGGGCGTCGCTCTGCTGCGACCAGAGCCACTCCAGCGCCTGGGGCAGAGGCCAAGGAGCCATCCCCAGCGCCCGGGCCATCTTTGCTCCAATGGAGCCTTGGCTGCGGGAGGGGAAGAGAGAGACAGAGAGGAAGGGGGGGGTGGAGAAGCAAATGGGCGCTTCTCCTATGTGCCCTGGCCAGGAATCGAACCCGGGTCCCCCACACACCAGGCTGATGCTCTACCGCTGAGCCAACCGGCCAGGGCCCACATTGCATGTTTTTTATTTTTATTATTGCAATTAATATTTGTATTTAGGGATAACCATAGTTAATGTTAGGAAAATGTAGGAGATGCCTGCCTGAGGCCAGGTGTCACTCACCCTGCCTGGGACATTGTGAGTTGTGAATGGTCTGAAGACCCAGGGCCAGCCCTTCCTGGGGTACCACCTTGTGCTGGTGCTACAACCTTGCCTTAGTGATTGATGGGAAGTGTAGATGCTAATATCTGGGGAACTGGAAATAAATTATTAATCCCTTCCATGTCAGCCGGGTAGTGTTTTGAATGAATACTTTTAATACTATAACTATGTACCTTCTAATTTAGAATTTTAGTTGGCATTTCAACTAATGATGGCAAAACTGGACTAACAAGAAGACTCCAGTGTTAACTTGGAGCCCCGCCGATGCTCTCCTGGTCCTTCCTTAGAAAGACACTCAGACTCTGGAGGCTTCTCCAGGCTTGTAATGCAGCCTGGGAACAAAGCACATGACCTCTGGGTCCTGGCTGTGAGGGGGTCGGTCTCTGAGATTCAGGTGAGGGTTCTCTTGGTCCCCTAGTGACCAGCCCTGCCCATTGGGTTTGTAAGTGTAAAGTGGCAGTCAGCATATAGAGTCTGTGTGTGCTGGTCTTGTTGACTTATGATTCTCCACAGATAAATATTTTCATGTCAAAAAGAGTATTTCTAGAAAAGATTCCAACTATTAGACACTTTACTCAAAATACTATGCATAGAGAGACTTGGACAACTAACTTTCCTTTTCCAGGTCTTGACTGAAATCTTGCTTTCCCAGCCTTCCCTGACAACTCTATCTATAATTGCAAACTTCCTCTCCCCACGCAAAACCCACACTTCAATATCCCTGCTTTCTATATTTTTGTATGTATATACCAGATGGCTATGAGGTATGGGGATGCTCTGGGGGACAAATAAAATGTTCTGAAACTGATCATAAGGATGGCTGCATAACTGTGAATATACTGGAAGCCATGAGTTGAGCACTTTTAAATGGTATGTGTATAACATTGAAGGTAACATACAGTCCAAAATTATTAAAATCTAAGTTTGGAATGACTAGGATAAAATTGATATACATAGTGACCACAAAAAGAGAAAGATTAAAATGTGAAATATGTCCAAGGCAATGAAGACAGAATGTAATAGATATTCGGACACAACAGAGTAAAAAAACAGCTTAAAGAGAGTAAATGAATGCATATATTATGCAAATTATTTTCTGCAGTGCACTTAAGGGATTATAATAATAATAACATACAACCATACAGAATAATTGTAATCAACACCAGTGCTTAAGCAGAGTTAAAATTACACATGATATATTAAAACAATAGGCTTTTTCTAGACATTCTTTAGCCCCCTATTATCAAAGAGTAAGTGAAGCACATTATAAGAACCACTAGTCAAACTGAATTATATGCTCCAGAAACTATTCTTGGATTATGAGATAATATTTTGAGTAACTATGTTACAGGTCAACTCCTTTTAATCAACTTTAAATTATTCCATGAATCCTGCCTTGCCATTTATTTCCTCTTCCTTCACCATTTTTTACAATTTCATCTTGCAACAATTTCTTAAATGCACTAAAATAATACAAGTTTTTTTTGCATGTCAGTTATATAGCTGATAATCAAATATAGCATTTCACTAGTACAAATTAGGTAAAAAAAATCACAATTATATTTAGTCAAAATATTTGCTCAAAAATATATAAGGCCCTCGCTGGTCAGCTTAGTTGTAGAGTGTTAGCCTGGTATATGTACATCCCAGGTGTGATTCCCGGTCAAGGTTCACAGAAGTGATTATTTGCTCCTCCACCCCTCCCTTTTCTCCATCTCTCTCTCTCTCTATCTCTCTCTCTCTCTTCTCCTTCCACAGTCATGGTTCAGTTGGTTTGAACACATTGTCCCTGGGGTCTGGGAGTGACTCTTTGAAGTCTCTGTCTCAGTCAGGTGCTAAAAATAGCTCTGTTGCAACCATGGCTGTAGATGGACAGAGCATCAGCCCCAAATTGGGGTTGCCAGGTGGATCCCAGTTGGGGCTCATGTGGAATTCTGTCTATTTCCCCTCTTCTCACTTAGAAAAGAAGAAAATTAATTAAACAAGTATATAAGCATTCTTCAACAATATATTTGCAAGGAATAACTAGATAAACTGTTTTAGTAGGGAAGAGAGAATTTGGGGGAGTGGTTCAGATAGTAAAAAACTGTCATCTGCAAAATTTAAATTTTTCTGAGAACAATATAAAAAAATTCTGTATGATGCTGGATTGAGACTGGTTATCTCATAGCTGAAGAAGTCAGGGGAAAGAAGATGAATGACAATATACCCAAAGAAAAAGTAGAGTGGAACCAAATATTAGATGGAAATTTTTTTGAGAGAGCTGTAAACACATAGCAATGTACTCACTTCCTGTAAACCCACAAATATTAAGAAAATGAGCTTAATTGTAGATAGTAGAAAGAGTAGAATATTTTAGTCAAACTGGGAATTTTTTTCCATATACTATAAATAACAAATAGCATTGTTATAATCATCATCATTCTCTTCACCAGAGCACATGTCTATTCTCATCCCTATACATATTCATTACTTGGGTCACCTTGCCCAGACCCATGACTTTAAAATAACTCCTAAATGCAGTCTCTAATTAACATCTCTAGCCTTGAGCTCTTCATTAAGACACAGATTTGTATATATTCAACTGCCTTTTAATATCTTCACTTAGATGAAAAATAGGAATTTAAAAATTAGGTTCCTAATTATACCACCTTTGAAACAACCCTGCTCTTCTTAAGACCCTAGTACAAGCATCACTCACTAGTAACTCTGAATGAAATAAAAACCTTAGAATTGATTTCTATTTTTTTCTCACAAATGTCAGAAGAGGTCTATCAGCAAGTTCTTTTATTTTTACTTATAAATTATAACCTGAATCTCATATCTTTCCCACTTCTACCTTTGTCATCTGTTGTCATCTTTCACTTAAGGCAGCGGTTCTCAACCTGTGGGTCGCGACCCCGGCGAGGGTCGAACGACCAAAACACAGAGGTCGCCTAAAGCCATTGACCCCTGTGTTTTGGTCGTTCAATCCCCGCCGGAGTCGCGACCCACAGGTTGAGAACCGCCGACTTAAGGTATAGCAGTCCTTTGTAACATATTATAAGGCAGCTCATTGATGCCACAAAGCAACCAGAAACAGAATAATTGTTTAAAAATGTAAACTAAGGCTTTTCAAAATCCCATTCCTAATCTTCCAGTAGCTTTTTATAACACCATTGAGATAAAATCCAAAATCTAGACCATGGTCCACAGGTAACTATTTGATCATAGTAGATTGCATTGTGCCTATCCAAGGTTTTGGCTCACTGTCTTCACATTACTTACTTCATTTTGATCTTGTTTTTATTCAACATAGTGAATTTATTATCACCATATTGTCATTATGTGCAACATACATACATACATACCTAAATACTATCGCTTCTGGTTATTTTCATCCATTCTCAAGGTATGAAAAATTACCAGTGTATTATTTCTAAGCTTTTATTTCCATATGATACCTCTTTTTTCAATAGAATTATTGGGATGATATTGCTTTACACAACCACACAGCTTTCAAGTGCACAATTCAACAGACCACCATTTGCTCACCATATCATGTGCCCTGTGTCCCTCATGTCTCTTTCTGTACCCAGTTTCCCCATCGCTCCCCATCTCTGCCTAGACTCCACACCCTTTCTTTCTGGGCAGCACCACAGTGTTGATTGTGTCTATGTGTTATTTATTTATGTTTTTTGACTAATTCCTGCCCCTTCTCTCATTCAATTTCTTCCTCCCTTCTGACAGCTTTTAGTCTGTTCCCTTCAATACGTCTTTTAAGCTCCAGATTACATATTCAATTTACTAATAAGTAATTACTTTTGAATGCTATGAAAAATATAACTCATCCTGCTATCAATCCTTTTTTCTTGCCCAATTTTTTGGTCTTCATTTACTAGTACCAAAATTAACCGAACTGCTCAAGTGACCTCAATATATGCCACATTGTCATATGGATTAAAAAGTTTGATGACTATTGATATGAAAAGTGCAGACATCTGTAAACAACTGAAACATGTGTACATTGCTAGTGGGAGTGTAAAATGATAAACACATCACCTTGTGAAACTCTTTCACAGTATCTATCAAAACTAACCATAAGTCCATCCTATGGCCAGCAGTTCTGTTTCTAGTGTATACCAAGGAAAATTCAGTGCATATTTCCCCCCTAAAAAAGACATATTAAAATATACATAGATGTTTCATTTGCAATGGAAAAAAATAGAAACAACCAAAAATATGAATTACAGTAGACTGGATAAATACATTTTAATATTCATAAATGGATCAGTATATGACAATAAAATAAACTATTTCTAGATGGTACAATCTAGTATTCATAAAAATGCCAGATGAAAAAAATATGGTGTACTTAGAATTTTACTGATATAAAATTTAAAAACAGAACAAAAGTCAGAATGGTGATTATTCTGGGTGGAGCACTGTGTGGAAGTATTGACAGGAAAGGAAATCAAGGTGGGGTGTTTTAGGGTGCAGCAGCCCTGTACTAGAACCTGGAGCCTGATCACCTGAGTTTATAGATATGTAGCAATCATCAATCATCAAGAGTTCACTTAGGCTGTGTGCACTTTGTTGCATGTAAATGACATGCAGAACTTTGGACTAAACTGAGAGGACTCTTTAAGCAGGTAACACTGAAGAAGCCACACTGAGACTGGTAGGAAAAGCGGAAATGCAGAGAGGGCTTCTCAGCTCCTGGGAGCGGATGGCAGCCTGGAGGGACTAGCATGGTGGGATGTGAGTTTAGTGGAGAGTCCTGGGCCCCAGGAACAAAGCCCAAGCCTGCAGCCCCAGAGACTAGAAGAGGCTTATGGAGAGTATTTAGCTGCAAAACAAGCCAGGATACTATTTGTGAGAAAGAGAGAGATTTCTCAGACCCAGGATTCTTCTTTAAGAGACCACGCAGAAAATCTCTTTCATAACCACTCACCCAAGACTCTGGGGGATGGGAAGAGATGAGAGGAGTAGAGTAGCAGGAAGAGAGTGTAATCTAGGAGGCACAGGGAGAAACAATTTGAAGGATAGCCATCATAACTGCTGGGTTGATTCACTCCCCAAATCTAAAGCAAATATTTCCCCTGGAAGCAGCAATATCAGCAAAGGAAAGCAGGATGCCAGCCAAACAAGCTCTCCCGTGGTACTCAGAGCAGAGTCGCTTAGAAGGAGGGAGCCTTCTGGAATACAGTATTGAGTGCTAAGGTCTGAGGTGCAGCACCCCCAACCACACTGTTGAGGGCTCGCTGGAAGGCTGGTGGCATGGTCCAGTTGGTGGGGGGCAGAAGCCAGGCCAGCCATGACTGAGGCCTGGCATAAACTCAATACTACCCATCGGGGGCAGAAAGGGCGCATGAAAGTGGTTCGATCCTTCTGTGGGCCAGCTGAACAAGAGTGGTCCTGCCAGCAATCCCACCTGCAGGGTCAAGGCAAAAGCCCGGCAAAAGCTGGAAAACCAGTGGAGAGCTGTGGCTGAGCGGGGCACGCATTCCCATGTGGGAGCAGGAGCTTGCAGCCCAGCTCACAAGAGTGTAGCCCTGCCATCGGGGGCAGGAGAAAGCCAGAACAGGCAGAGACACTTGCCTGAGCATAGGTGGGCAGCGCTGCCTGCAGTGCCAAGGCTTGCAGCCCCAGGACAGTGCGCAGCCCCACCTGAGGAGGTAGGGCGAAGGTCAAGGCCCACCAGATCTTGTAGCCTGGGCATGTGAACACAGCCTCACCCAGGAGGAGAGGCGAAACCGCAGTGACTGCGGCAGCGGGCTGGCGCCGGCAACATACTCAACATTGGAGGCAGCATCAGAGGAGGTAGCTGGCCTGCAGACAAACCACACTTAGGGAACACAGAAGCCACTTCTATTGGATTCCTGTGGCCAAACCCTTCTTATGCACAGACAGAATGGGAAAACAGAAAAATGCAACCCAAATGAATCAAAAGAAATCGCTAGAAAAGGACTTGAATGAGTCAGATTTAAACAAATTACCAGATGCAGAGTTTAAAATAATGTATGTTAGGATGCTCAAAGATCTTAGAACAGCAATAGATGGACATAATGAGTAGGTAAATGAAGAGATAGCAAATATAAAAAAGGACATTGAAATAATAAAAAAGAATCAGACAGAAATGACAAATATAGTATCAGAAATGAAGACCATAATGAAAGGAATTAAAAAGAGGATGGGGCCCTGGCTGGTTGGCTCAGTGGTAGAGCATTGGCCTGGCATGCAGGAGACCTATGTTTGATTCCCAGTCAGGGCACACAGGAGAAGTGCCCATCTGCTTCTCCACCCCTCCCCCTCTCCTTCCTCTCTGTCTCTCTCTTCTCCTCCCAAAGCCAAGGCTCCATTGGAGCAAAGTTGGCTCGGGCACTGAGGATGGCTCTATGGCCTCTGCTTCAGACACTAGAATGGCTCTGGTTGCAACAGAGCAATGCCCCAGATGGGCACAGAATTTCCCCCTGGTGGGCATGCCAGGTGGATCCTGGTTGGGCGCATGCAGGAGTCTGGCTGACTGCCTCCCCATTTCCAACTTCAGAAAAATACAAAAAAAAAAAAAAAGCAAGATGGATGAAGCTGAGGATTGAATAAGCAAGTTAGAGGACAAGATAAACAAAGGCATGGAAACAGAGCAGAAAAAAGAAAAGAGACTCAAAAAGTCTGAGGAAACTCTAAGAGAGCTTTGTGACAACATGAAGAGAAATAACATCTGCATCGTTGGGGTTCCTGAAGGAGAAGAGAAAGAACAAGGGATAGAAACCATGTTCAATCAAATCATAGCTGAGAACTTCCCTAAACTGATGCAGGAAAAAGTCACACAAGTTCAAGAAGCACAGAGAATTTCATTAAAGAGAAACCCAAAGAAATCCATACCAAGACACATCATAATTAAAATACCAAAGCTAAGACATAAAAAGAAAATAATAAAAGCAGCTAGAGAAAAAAAGACTATCACCTACAAAGGAGCCCCCATAAGGATGACATCCAATTTCTTGACAGAAACTCTTGAGGCCATAAGGGAAAGGCAAGAAACCTTCAAAGTTATGCAGAACAAGAGCCTACAACCAACACTACTTTATCTAGCAAGGCTATTGTTTAAAATTGAAGTAGAAATATAAAGCTTCCCAGACAAAAAAAAGAAAATCAAGGAATTCATTATAACTAAGCCAATGCTGCAAGAAATGTTAAAGGGCCTGTTGTAAATAGATCAAAGGGGGAAAATAATATATCAAAAGAGGAATACAGCTATACAGAATAAAATGGCAATAAAAAACTACATATTAATAATAACCTTAAATGTAAATGGATTAAATGATATGATCAAAAGACATAGGGTAGCTGTGTGGATAAGAAAATAGGACCCTTACATATGCTGTCTACAAGAGACACACCTCTAAACAAAAGATACACATAAACTAAAGGTAAAAGGATAGAAAAAAAAACATTTTATGCTAATGGAAATGAAAAAAAAAGCTGGGGTAGCAATACTTATATCAGACTAAATGAACTTTAAAACAAAGGTACAGAAAGAGATAAAGAAGGTCACTACATAATGATAAAGGGAGCAATTCAACAGGAAGATATAACCATTATAAATATCTATGCACCTAATATAGGAGCACCTAAATATATAAAGCAGATCTTTATGGATATAAAGGGCAAGATCAACAGCAATACTATAATAGTAGGGAATTAAATACCCCACTAACATCACTAGATAGATCCTCAAGAAAGAAAATTAACAAAGAAACAGCAGACTTAAAGGACACACTAGATCAACTTGATTTAATAGATATCCTCAGAACCTTTCATCCTATAGCAACAGAATATAGACTTTTCAAGCGCTCATGGTACATTCTCTAGGATAGACCACATGTTAGGGCATAAAAGAGGTCTCAACAAATTTAAGAAGATTAAAATCATATCAAGCATTTTCTCTGATCACAATGGCATTAAACAAGAAATCAACCACAACAGAAAAACTGAAAAATACACAAACACATGGAAACTAAATAGCATGATATTAAATAACAAATGGGTTAACAATGAGATCAAAAAAGAAATTTTAAAATTCCTAAAAATGAATAATAACAAACATACAACAACTCAAAATTAATGAAACACAGCAAAAGCAGTACTGAGAGTGAAGTTCATAGCACTACAGGCATACCTTACAAAGCTAGAAAAAGCTCAAATAAACAACCTAACCCTGCATCTAAAAGAACTAGAAAAAGAATGGCAAGTAAAGGCCAGAGGTAGTAGAAGAAAGGAAATAATAAAAACCAGAGCAGAAATAAATGACCTAGAGGCTACAGAAGCAATAAAGAGGATCAATGTAACCAAGAGCTGGTTCTCTGAAAGGATAAACAAGATCAATGAACCTTTAACCAGACTCACCAAAAAAAAAAAAAAAAGAGAGAGAGAAGACTCAAATAAATAAAATTAGAAATGAGAGTGGAGAAATAACAACTGACACCACAGAAATACAAAATATTGTAAAAAAATAATATAAATAAGTGTATGCCAAAAAATTAGACAACCTAAGTGAAATAGACAAATTCCTTGAAACATATAATCTTTCAAAAATCAATCTGGAAGAATCAGGAAACTTAAGCAGACTGATTACAACAAATGAGAATCAAAACAGTTATCAAAAAACTCCCAACAAACAAAAGCCTTGGGCCAGTTGGTTTCACTGATGAATTCTACCAAAGATTCAGTGAACTAATTCCTATCCTTCTCAATCTATTTCAAATAATTCAAGAGAAAGGAACACTTCCAAGCTCCTTTTATGAGGCAAGCATAATTCTGATTTTAAAACCAGGCAAGACAACACAAAGAAAGAAAATTATAGGCCAATTTCCCTGATGAATTTAGATGCTAAAATTCTCAACAAAATATTAGGAAACCAGATCCAGCAATACATGAAAAAAATCATACACTATGAACAATTGGGATTTTTTCTGGGAGGCAAAGATAGTACAATATTTGCAAATCAATCAATGTGACTCATCACATAAACGAAAGGAAGGAGAAAAACTACAGATAATTTCAATAGACACAGAAAAAACATTTGATAAAATCCAGCACCCGTTTATGATCAAAACTCTCAGCAAAGTGGAAATACAGGGAACAAACCTCAACATGATAAAAAGCCATCTATGACAAACCCACAGCCAATGTCATACTCAATGGGCAAAAATTAAAAGCAATTCCCTTAAGATCAGGAACAAGGCAGGGGTGCTCCTTTCACCACTCTTTTTTTTTTTAATAAATTTTTATTAATGGTAATGGGATGACATTAATAAATCAGGGTACATATATTCAAAGAAAACATGTCTAGGTTATTTTGTCATCAAATTATGTTGCAAACCCCTCGCCCAAAGTCAGATTGTCCTCCGCCACCCTCTATCTAGTTCTCTGTGCCCCTCCCCCTCCCCCTAACTCTCTCCCTCCCTCCCTCCCATGTCCTCCCTCCCCCCAACCCTTGGTAACCACCACACTCTTGTCCATGTCTCTTAGTCTCATTTTTATGTTCCACCAATGTATGGAATCATGTAGTTCTTGTTTTTTTCTGATTTACTTATTTCACTGCTTATAATGTTATCAAGATCCCACCATTTTGCTGTAAATGATCTGATGTCATCATTTCTTATGGCTGAGTAGTATTCCATAGTGTATATGTGCCACATCTTCTTTATCCAGTCTTCTATTGAAGGGCTTTTTGGTTGTTTCCATGTCTTGGCCACTGTGAACAGTGCTGCAATGAACATGGGGCTACATGTGTCTTCACGTATCAATGTTTCTGAGGTTTTGGGGTATATACCCAGTAGAGGGATTGCTGGGTCATAAGGTAGGTCTATTTGCAGTTTTTTGAGGAACCACCATACTTTCCTCCATAATGGTTGTACTACTTTACAGTCCCACCAACAGTGAATGAGGGTTCATTTTTCTCCACAGCCTCTCCAACATTTGCTATTACCCGTCTTGTTGATAATAGCTAATCTAACAGGAGTGAGGTGGTATCTCATTGTAGTTTTGATTTGCATTTCTCTAATAACTAATGAAGCTGAGCATCTTTTCATATATCTGTTGGCCATTTGTATCTCTTCCTGGGAGAAGTGTCTGTTCATATCCTCTTCCCATTTTTTTATTGGATTGTTTGTTTGTTTGTTGTTGAGTTTTATGAGTTCTTTGTAAATTTTGGATATTAGGCCCTTATCTGAGCTGTCGTTTGAAAATATCAGTTCCCATATAGTTGGCTGTCTGTTTATTTTGATATCAGTTTCTCTTGCTGAGCAAAAACTTTTAATTCTGATGTAGTCCCATTCATTTATCTTTGCCTTCACTTCTCTTGCCATTGGAGTCAAGTTCATAAAATGTTCTTTAAAACCCAGGTCCATGATTTTAGTACCTATGTCTTCTTCTATGTACTTTATTGTTTCAGGTCTTATATTTAGGTCTTTGATCCATTTTGAATTAATTTTAGTACACGGGGACAGGCTGTAGTCGAGTTTCATTCTTTTGCATGTGGCTTTCCAGTTTTCCCAACACCATTTGTTGAAGAGGCTTTCTTTTCTCCATTGTGTGTTGTTGGCCCCTTTATCAAAGATTATTTGACCATATATATGTGGTTTTATTTCTGGGCTTTCTATTCTGTTCCATTGGTCTGAGTATTTATACCATGCTGTTTTGATTATCGTGGCCCTATAATATAGTTTAAAGTCAGGTATTGTAATGCCCCCAGCTTCATTCTTTTTCCTTAGGATTGTTTTGGCTATTTGGGGTTTTTTATAGTTCCATATAAATCTGATGATTTTTTGTTCCATTTCTTTAAAAAATCTCATAGGGATTTTGATGGGAATTGCATTAAATTTGTATATTGCTTTGGGTAATATGGCCATTTTGATTATATTTATTCTTCCTATCCAAGAACAAGGAATATTTTTCCATCTCATTGTATCTTTTTCGATTTCCCTTAACAATGCTTTGTAATTTTCATTATATAGGTCCTTTACATTCTTTGTTATGTTTATTCCTAGGTATTTTATTTTTTTTGTTGCAATCGTGAAGGGGATTATTTTTTTGAGTTCGTTTTCTAATATTTCATTGTTGGCATATAGAAAGGCTATGGACTTTTGTATGTTAATTTTGTATCCTGCGACCTTACTGTATTGGTTTATTGTTTCTAATAATCTTTTTGTGGAGTCCTTCGGGTTTTCGATGTATAGGATCATATCATCAGCAAAAAGGGATAGCTTTACTTCTTCTTTTCCGATATGGATGCCTTTTATTTCTTTGTCTTGTCTGATTGCTCTGGCCAGAACTTCTAGCACCACGTTGAATAAGAGTGGAGAGAGTGGACAACCCTGTCTTGTTCCTGATTTAAGGTAGAAAGTCCTCAGTTTTATGCCGTTTAATAGGATGTTGGCTGATGGTTTATCATATATGGCCTTTATCATGTTGAGATATTTTCCTTCTATACCCATTTTGTTGAGAGTCTTAAACATAAAATTGTGTTGTATTTTATCAAAAGCCTTTTCTGCATCTATTGATAAGATCATGTGGTTTTTGTTCTTTGTTTTGTTGATATGGTGTATTACGTTAACCGTTTTGCGTATGTTGAACCATCCTTGAGATTCTGGGATGAATCCCACTTGATCATGATGTATTATTTTTTTTAATATGTTGTTGTATTCGGTTTGCCAGTATTTTGTTTAGTATTTTAGCATCTGTATTCATTAGAGATATTGGTCTGTAGTTTTCTTTCTTTGTGCCATCCTTGCCAGGTTTTGGTATGAGGGTTATGTTGGCCTCATAAAATGTGTTTGGAAGTATTGCTTCTTCAATTTTTTGGAAGACTTTGAGTAGAATAGGAACCAAGTCTTCTTTGAATGTTTGATAGAATTCACTAGTATAAGCGTCTGGGCCTGGACTTTTATTTTTGGGGAGATTTTTAATAGTCTTTTCTATTTCCTCCCTGCTGATTGGTCTGTTTAGGCTTTCTGCTTCTTCATGACTCAGTCTAGGAAGGTTGTATTGTTCTAGGAATTTATCCATTTCTTCTAGATTGTTGTATTTGGTGGCATGTAATTTTTCATAGTATTCTACAATAATTCTTTGTATATCTATGATGTCTGTGGTGATCTCTCCTCTTTCATTTTGGATTTTATTTATTTGAGTCCTGTGTCTTTTTTCCTTGGTGAGTCTTGCCAAGGGTTTGTCAATTTTGTTGATCTTTTCAAAGAACCAGCTCCTTGTTTTATTGATTTTTTCTATAGTTTTTCTGTTCTCTATTTCATTTATTTCTGCTCTGATTTTTATTATCTCCTTTCTTCGGCTGGTTTTGGGTTGTCTTTGTTCTTCTTTTTCTAGTTCCTTAAGGTATGAAGTTAAGTGGTTTACTTCGGCTCTCTCTTGTTTGTTCTTATAGGCCTGAAGTGATATGAACTTTCCTCTTATTACTGCTTTTGCTGCATCCCAGAGATTCTGATATGTCGTATTTTCATTTTCATTTGTCTGTATATATCTTTTGATCTCTGCGCTTATTTCTTCTTTGACCCATTCATTTTTTAGAAGTATGTTGTTTAGTTTCCACATTTTTGTGGGTTTTTCCCCCTCTTTTTTGCAGTTGAATTCTAGTTTCAAGGCTTTATGATCAGAAAATATGCTTGGTACAATTTCAATTTTTCTAAATTTGCTGATATTGTCTTTGTGGCCCAACATATGGTCAATTCTTGAGAATGTTCCATGTA
Source organism: Saccopteryx bilineata (assembly GCF_036850765.1). Classification (NCBI taxonomy): domain Eukaryota; kingdom Metazoa; phylum Chordata; class Mammalia; order Chiroptera; family Emballonuridae; genus Saccopteryx; species Saccopteryx bilineata. The sequence goes on from NC_089490.1 coordinate 289,108,229, forward strand.
CACTAGAGAAAAATGTATACTCTGTCGCTTTGGGATGAAGTATCCTGTAGATGTCTATCATATCCAGGTGTTCTAGTATTTCGTTTAAGGCCACTATATCTTTATTGATTCTCTGTTTGGATGACCGATCTAGAGCCATCAGCGGTGTATTGAGGTCTCCAAGTATGATTGTATTTTTGTTAGTTTTTGTTTTAAGGTCAATAAGTAGCTGTCTTATATATTTTGGTGCTCCTTGGTTTGGTGCATATATATTAAGGATTGTTATGTCTTCTTGATTCAACTTCCCCTTAATCATTATGAAATGACCATTTTTGTCTCTGAGTACTTTTTCTGTCTTGTAGTCAGCATTATTAGATATGAGTATTGCTACGCCTGCTTTTTTTTGGGTGTTGTTTGCTTGGAGTATTGTTTTCCAGCCTTTCACTTTGAATTTGTTTTTATCCTTGTTGCTTAGATGTGTTTCTTGTAGGCAGCATATAGTTGGATTTTCTTTTTTAATCCATTCTGCTACTCTGTGTCTTTTTATTGGTAAGTTTAATCCATTTACATTTAGTGTAATTATTGACACTTGTGGGTTCCCTACTGCCATTTTATAAATTGCTTTCTGTTAGTTTTGTATCTAGTTTGATTCTTCTCTTTTGTTTTTCTATCATTTGTTTTTGTTTGTTTGTGTTCCATACTTCTTTCCTCTGTTGCTACTTTTTTTAAGTCAAGTGTTTTTGTGGTGGTTTTTTTAAGGGTGGTTACCATTAAGTAATGAAAAGGGTACCTACCATATTCATTGTAGTACCCTATCTTATAAGTATTTCTGCACTTTATCATCCTTTGCTACTGTTAATCTCCATCCTCTCCCCCCTTTTTTTCCTTTGTTGTCACAGTTTAAGTTTGGTTTTATTGTGTTCTTGGTGGAGCTGTTACTTGTGGTTTTGTTTTGTTCTGTTCTTTGTATCTGATTGGAAAACTTCCTTTAATATTTTCTGGAGTGGGGCTTTCTGTTGATAAATTCTCTCATCTTTTCTGTATTTGTGAATGTTTTTATATCTCCTTCATACTTGAAGGATAGCTTTGATGGGTATAGTATTCTTGGCTGAAAGTTCCTCTCTTTCAGGGCTTTAAATATTGGGGTCCACTCTCTTCTAGCTTGTAGAGTTTCTGCTGAGAAATCTGATGATAATCTAATAGGCCTTCCTTTATATGTTGTACTCTTCTTTTCCCTGGCTGCCTTGAGAATTTTTTCTTTGTCATTGGTTTGTGTCATCTTTATTATGATGTGCCTTGGAGTGGGTTTGTTGGGGTTAAGAAAACTTGGTGTTCTGTTTGCTTCTTGAATTTGAGGCTTTAGTTCCTTCCACAGGCTTGGGAAGTTCTCGTCTATTATTTGTTTGAGTATATTCTCCATTCCATTTTCTTTCTCTTCTCCCTCTGATATACCTATTATTCTTATGTTATTCTTTCTGATGGAGTCAGACAATTCCTGTAGGGCTTTCTCGTTTTTTATTATTTTTGAGTCTCTTTCTTCTTCTCTCTGTTGTGCCTCAAGTTGCTTGTCTTCTATTTCACTAATCCTATCTTCAATCTGGGCTGTTCTGTTAGCTAAGCTTGTTACCTCGTTTTTCAGCTAGTGAATTGAGTTTTTCATTTCTGTTTGATTTGTTTTTATAGTTTCAATTTCCTTGGTAATATATTCTTTGTGTTCATTGAGTTGTTTTCTGATCTCCCTATATTTCCTTTCTGTGTTTTCTTGTATATCTCTGAGTATTTTTAAGATTTCTATTTTAAATTCTCTGTCATTTAGCTCCAAGGCTTCCAATATGTTAAGTCTTTTCTCCATAGATTTTTCCACATCTATTTGTGTTACCTCTCTTTCTTTTGTATCCATAATATTCGATTTCCTCTTTCTTATCGGCATCTGAGGGTGGTCTTATTGATAGCACACAGGCGCACTTCCTTGCGGTTTGAAAGAACGTCCCTGTGGTAGATTCCTCCACACCCTCGTCTCTCAGATTCAAGTGATAACAGTCCTTTCGCTATCAGTTTGTGTGGAACTCCGGAATGCTCCGAGGATAAATTTTTCTGTTTCTAGTTGATAAATTTGTTGTGATTTAGGGGAGAGCTGTCGGACGCGCTGCTCACGGCGCCATTTCCCTGACGTCACTCAATCCCTTTCACCACTCTTATTCAACACAGTACTGGTAGTCCTAGCCACAGCAATCAGAAAAGAAAAAGAAATAAAAGGCATCTGAATTGGAAAAGAGGAATTAAAACTATCATTATTTGCAGATGATATGATATTGTATATAGAAAACCCTAAAGTCTCAGTCAAAAAACTACTGGACCTGACAAATGAATTCAGAAGGTAGCAAAATATAAAATTAATATACAGAAACCAGAGGCACTTTTATACACCAACAATGAACTGTCAGAAAGAGAAATTAAGGAAACAATCCCCTTCACTATTGCAACAACAAAAAAATAAAGTACCTAGGAGTAAATTTAATCAAAGAGGTTAAAGACTTGTACTCTGAAAATTACAAAACATTGATAAAAGAAATAAAGGGAGATACAAACAAGAGGAAGCATATACCAAGCTCATGGATAGAAAGAATAAACATCATGAAAATGCCTATACTTCTCAAAGCAATTTATAAATTTAATGCAATACCAATTAAAATACCAATGACATACTTCAAAGTATAGAACACATATTCCAAAAACTTATATGGAACCAAAAAAGAACACGAATAGCCTCAGCAATTTTTAAAACGAATAATGTGGGAGGTATCACACTTCCTGATATCAAGTTATACTACAAGGCCATTGTACTCAAAACAGCTTGATACTGGCATAAGAACAGGCATATAAATCAATGGAACAGAACATAAAACCCAGAAATAAACCCACACCTTTATGGAAAATTGGTATTTGACAAAGGAGGTAAGAGCATACAATGGAGTAAAGACAGTCTCTTTAACAAATGGTGTTGGGAAAATTGGACAGTTATCTGCAAAAAAAAAGAAAAGAAAAAAGAAACTAGACCACCAATTTACACCATTAACAAAAATAAACTCAAAATGGACAAAATATTTAAATGTAAGTAGTGAAACCATAAGCATCTTAGAAGAAATTATAGGCAATAAGTTCTCTGACATTTTTCACAGCAATATATTTGCTGATTTATCTCCATGGGCAGGTAAAATAAAAGACAGGATAAACAAATGGGACTATATCAAACTATAAAGTTTTGTACAGCTAAAGACTATATGAACAGAATAAAAAGACAAACCACACAATGGGAGAACATATTCGACAATATGTCTGATAAGGGGTTAATAACAAAAATTTATAAAAAAAAAAACTTGTAAAACTCACACCAGAAAGAGAAATAATCCAATCAAAAAATGGGCAAAAGAAATAAATATATACTTCTCCAAAGATGACATACAGATGGCCAATAGACAGATAAAAATTGTTCAATGTCACTAATCATTAGAGAAATGCAAATTAAAAGCACAATGAGATACCACCTCACACCAGTCAGAATGGCGTTCATTAACAGCTGAAGACAATAAGGACAGAATAAAAATACAAACTGCACAATGGGAGAACATATTCAACAATACATTTGATAAGGGGTTAATAACCAAAATTTATAAAGAACTTGTAAAACTCAACACCAGGGAGATAAACAATCCAATCAAAAAATGGGCTAAATAAATGAATAGACGCTTCTCCAAAGAGGACATACAGATGGTCAATAGGCATATAAAAAATGTTCAACATCACTAATCATTAGAGAAATGCAAATTAAAACCACAATGAGATATCACCTCACACCAGTCAGAATGGCGCTCATCAACAAAACAACACAGAATAAGTGCTGGCAAGGATGTGGAGAAAAGGGAACCCTCCTGCACTGCTGGTGGGAATGCAGACTGGTGCAGTCACTGTGGAAATCAGTATGGAGAATCCTCAAAAAATTAAAAATTGTATTGCCTTTTGACCCAGCCATCCCACTTTTAGGAATATATACCAAGAATACCATATCACTGATTCAAAAAAAAGAAATGCACCCCAATGTTTATGGCAGCATTGTTCACAGCAATGAAGATCTAGAAACAGCCCAAGTTTCCATCAGAGGACGAGTGGATTAAAAAGCTGTGGTACATACATACAATGGAATACTATGGGGTCATGAAAAAGAAGCAATTATTACCTTTTGCAACAACATGGATGGGCCTGGAAACTATTATGTTAAGTGAAATAAGCCAAGCAGAGAAAGAAAAATATCATATGACCTCACTCATTTGAGGAATCCAAGGAACAATGTGAACTGAGGAACGGAATGAAACCTGAAGGGATGGGGGAGGTTGCTGTTGGGAGGGGGGGCAAAGGATATGTTGAGGGGAATATGAGGGAGGGGGATGCAATCAGGGTGACATTAGAATCTATGTAAACACAATAAATAAAGAAAAAAATGACAATTCTCTTTGATACCTTTAAGAGGTAAAATGGCAAGGTGATAGTGTGTTTTGTGAATGTGCCATTCCCCCCAATTTTATAAATACTTGATATTTTACTCATACTTGATCACTGTAATAAATAGATATTATTAAAATGCATCCACACTCAATGTAATTCCTCAAAAAAAGATAGTATGTAATATTCATAGAAGTTAGAATCTGAATAATAAAGTGTACATCTTTTATTGTCACTGCCCAACTCTGGATCTAAAACATTTAAATTCCTTAAATCCACCTGTGTGTGCTTCTCTGTTCTATCCCATTATTTCAGCTACTGACTTTATCACTATTGTGAATTTTGGGCTAATCATGTCTTTCTTTTTTTGTTGTTGTTGTTTAAATGATTTGATCACTTTGTGTATATGTAGACAACCTATATGTTGCTAGATTATATTTGCTTTTCAGCTTAGTAAAACTGTTATTCCTGCTATAATTTGTAATATCTATGCTCAAATATATGTTTCTAATATTAATAAATAAATAAATAAATAAATGACACCGCAGTACTCATAATCATACAAAAAGCAAAGCTCTTTTGAGACACAGAAACCATTCGCTTTTTGTATGTTATATAAATTTACAGTACTTAATATTAAAACCCTCTGGCCTTCCAGTTAATGACCACAGGTACATGAATTTTTATTATGCTATTATTTATAGTATTATGATTTAGGAAGTCCACATAATGAAACTTATTATGAAATATTTCTATGGTGACAGTTATTGCCAACAATTGTTGTATTTTTAAATTTAATCAATAATGCTTTATACCAGAATTTCCCAAAGTAAAATCTCAAGGTCACTCAAAATAAAGCAAATTAAAAATGAGAAAAATAAAATAATAATTTGCGAATAGAGAGCTATTATATTTGATGAAGAAGTAAGCAAGAAATACGTCCAATTTTTCTCTTGTCCTTCAAGTATAATGACTTTTAGATTGAAAAGAAAGGACATTGATTAAACATAATTTTGAAGAGCATTTATCATTTACGAATTATAAAAGTAAATAATGAAATCTCATTATGGCATAGGAATTGAAAGAACACCAAGCTTCTTTAGATAAATTCAAATCTCGATTTAGGAACAACAAATACACAGTCTAATACTTTAAGGTAGTGATAGGATTTGTGAATGAGTCATCTTACTTGCTGCTCACTCCAGTAGCAATGTATGGGTAATGTTTTTACCTGTTATTTATATATATATATATATATATATATATATATATATATATATATATATATCATGTTAGTATTCTATAGCTTTCATAACAAATTATAACAAACTTCATGACTTAAATAATATAGGTGTTTGTTTGTTTTTTCTTTCTTAGAATTATAGAGGGGCGAAGACCTTCAGAACTAGCTGGAATGAAGCCATATTGTCAGAAGGTCTGCTTTTTTTTTTTTTTCCTGGAGATTAATTGAAGTAAGTATCCATTCTCTAGCCTTTTCTAGCTTCTAGGGGGCACTCCCAATCTTTTAATTATGGCCTCTTCCATCATCTTCAAATTAAGCAATAATGCATGTCTCTGATAATTTTTCAGTGACCATGATGCTAGGAAAGAGTCATTCTCTGCTTTTAGGAACCCAGGTGATTTCATATGGGACCCATCTAAACAATCCAAATAATCTCCCCATCAAGATCCCTAGCTTATTCACATCTTCAAATGTCTTTTGCATGTAAGGTAACATATCCACAGATTCTAGAGATTAAGAAGAGGCCATTTGAGGGAGTCACTGCTCTGCCTACCACACACATCTTGAATTTGAAGTATCTCCTCAACATCTAAGTGATAATGCAGGTAAGCCACTGACTGCATGAGGCGAAGCTCAGGATAGACACTTTGGCCAGGGATATAAATATATATCAGATGTGAAAATATATCTTATATACTATATAAGAATCATTTATGTCAGATAGTACTTAAAGACTAGAGACCAGATGAGACCACCAATAAAGAAAGTATAAATGGAAGAAAAAAAAAAGAAAGAGAACCAAGGACCTAGTCCTGGGGAACAGTAATACTATCCCATTAGGGGGAACACCATAGAAGGCTAGAGGGCTCAGAAAGTGAGTAGAAGTGAAACCAAAGGCTGTAGTGACTTAGAAGCTAAGTGAAGTCCTTGATTCAGGATGAGAAGTGGCCTGCTATTTCATTAGCTAAGTAAAATGAATATTGAACTGATTATTGTATTTAGGAAAGAACTATTATATCATTGATGAGGGCAGTTTCAATAGATAAGGGAGAAGAAAGCCAATTCAAAAGTGGTTTAAGTATATAATGTAGTATTGTTAACTATTAATGGCCATGTTTTTCATTAGATCTCAAGCACTTATTCATCTCCTAGTTTAAAGTTTATACCCTTTAACAACATCTTCTCAATTCCTACACCCCTTAGTGTGGTAAACAACATTCTCCTCTCTGTTTTGATGAGGTTGGCTTTTTTAGATTCCACATATATGTGATATCATAAATATCTGCCTTCTGCCTTTTCTGACATCTCACTAAGTATAAGGCCCTAAGGTCGACCAAAATTTTTGTAAATGGCAGAATTTACTTCTTTCTCAGGTCTGAGTAATATTTCATTGTGTGTATACAGATACTGCATCTTCTTTATCCTTTTATCCATTGATGGACACTTAGGTTGCTTCCATATCTTGGCTATTTGAATAATGTGTCAATATACATGGGACTGAAGGTATATTTTAATATCTTATTTTCATTTTCTTTAGATGTTACCCAGAATTGGGATTATTGGACCATGCAGTAAGTTGTATTTTTTTTCTTTTTTTTTTTTTGAGGAACCATATACTGTTCCAAAATATATTATATATATATAAAATCATGTTGATACATTCAATACAAACAATTTTTTTTGTCAATTAAATTGGAAGTAGGTTAAGAAAAACATGAGAAATGAATTTAACCAATGTAATCAGCTCTTTTTAGGAATTTTTCCAGCTAAGTTAGAGAAAATGTAATGAGAACTAAAAGAGAAGGTTTATTTTATTTTTTAAAGAAGTAAATAATGGCAGGTAAGCATGCCAATGAATTAGCTAGCAAAAAGCAAAAATATTCTTGCAAAAGAAACTATTGGAACAATGTCCATGGGAACATTGGTGTTGGCTTTTTGAACCTAAATGGAATGGTCAGCCTCAAATAAAAGCTCAGAAAGTTTATCTATAGCCACAGGAGAGAAAACAGGAGAGTTATATATATGTTTGTCTACTCTGATGGGTTTAATTTCTATGACAAAGTAGTCAGCAAGGCTGAAAATGAGATGGGGGAAAAAATTGGAGAGTTCAGAAGAAAGAAGGTGTGAAGCAGTTGCTGGAGACAAGACTGCATGGGAATGGGAGCTGCTGCCAGCATCACATACCTCACTGGACTTCATCAAAATGCAGATGACATAAGAAGAGACAGCTTTTGTACATTAGTGCATTTTCACAAACATGGATGTTTTAGTCCATAATAAAACTAATATATGATCACTGTTTGATGTGGCTGCCAAAAATGCCACATTTGTCTTTAACTGCTATAATGAGAAATATAGTTCCCTCAAGTATGAGTGACAACATATGTATATTTCATTCGGTTCCATCGCATACTTTAAAAGAATGAGGGCTTCAGAGGGAGGCAAAATAATAGAAACATGAAGCTGAGTTCATTAAATAGGTGGTGTATGTATACATATAAAGCAATGGAAAAAAGCATGTTTGGTTCAAAAGTAATAGGATTAGCTCATGGTACTTATTGCTAAATTCAATGTGGATAAAATTTCAAAGAATAAAATAATCTGAGTTGAGGAGCAAAGTAGAGATCATTTAGTAAAAACTTCCACTCAAAACAGGGAGCCGTGACTCTGGAAGAAAGAGCACTAGATTAGAAGAGATAATTTCAACTCCAGTCCCTGGACTGTAATTTGTTCCTTAAGGAAAGGAACTATCTCTTGCTATCCCTTGTAAATGGCCCAGTGAGTTGTATAGTGTGTTTTCAAATAAAAACAAACAAACAAACAAAAAACCAATTTACATAAATTATTACATAATACTCCTGAGCTTCAGTTCCTTTATATTCATTTAAAAGCAGAATAATTTAAATTACTTTTTCTATCTTGTAGGAAGTTCATGAGAAGATTGTTGATGGTAAGCAATTTGTGTACACATTGTTTCTAAAAATAAAATCATAGTTTTATTCATTCTGTATTGCTTTATTTATCAAGTAAAATATTAGTCTCTATCCTTTATGATCTAGATCATATTGTAGTCTTGTGAGTGGAAACATTTACTATCCGAGATTTTTGTATACAATTTACAACTACTAACAAGATATAAAACAGTTAATTTCCAGATCTCCTGTTTAAACTTTAAACTAGAAAATTCTTTCTAATTTGTTTTCAATGAGTGTCATTCTATATCTCAAATATAATTTTCTTTTAAAAATATCAAAACTGCATTTTTTGTTTTCATACTAATTTTGAAGACTGAGAGCTCAAGAATTTTTATCTTTTGCTACTCTTAAGACCTAAATTAGGTTTAGAAAAGTTTAGATATAGACATGTAAGCAATATAAACACAGCAGTAAATGATGTTTTAGAAAATCATTTGGTGCAGGAGGCCCCTCAGGGAGCATGACCTTAATTCATCATTCCCTGCTTATTTGTGGGGTAATGAAGGGGATGGGAGTCCTTGCTAAGTATTTCTTTCATTGGCACTGCCCTTCCATTTATGGAGTTTTTTATATGGAGTTTCTTGAACTCCTGCGACAGAGAAAATATATCTTTCTTGTATTCTTATTTTGCATAAATAATTTTAATCTATGATTTTACTTTTAAAAGTCATGGATTCTTTCCTATAATATTTGCTTAGAAAGTAGTATATGATGGATAGCTATTATCTATAATTGGATTTACAATTCCGTCTAGAAAACAGCATGGTAAGAACTTGGTTGCAATAAAACAGTGCCCTTATTCTGAAAGAAATAAAACAATTCTCACCAAGTTTCCATTGAGTTAAGCAAAAACAGCAAGTAGGATAGTCCCAGCTGGCCATAGTCTCAAGAAAAAAAGACATCTTCCCGCATAAGAAAAAACAATGGTGCTTCAAGAGTTCTATTGAATCTTTATTAAAATTTCTTCATTGCTCTGTCAAGATCTGCTGAATGAGTCAGCGTCAAAGACAAACCAAAACAAATTAAAAAAACCCCAAAAAACAAAACAAAACAAAAAAACCCAAAACAATTCTTGAAATGTAGCGAAAGTGAGAACTGCTTTTCTCCATAAATTATGTACAATTTACCCATAGAAACTGCCTTCCATATTTTCTTTCTCCAAAGCAAAGACTTTTGAGAGCTGCTTATTTTATATTTTTCATTTGGAGTTCAACAGTTCAAAGATATTATGATTAATAAAATCAATAGTTGAGGTGACAGGTAGATTTGTCTAGCTTCTTTAGTGCCCAATGGGGTAATTTTTACATTAGGTCTTAAAATTAAAACATCAGAGAGAAGAAAAATGGCATGATGGATTTAAAGAGAGTTACAAAGCAGTTTAATTTTCTGTACTATAAAACATTTTTTTTCCATATGTTGAGTTGAAAAAACTTTGGCCATATTTTAATTGTACTGTTTGAGTGTAAGTTTGATAGTTTACACACACATACACATACACAAGAAAACACACACAGAATTTGGAAATCTGCACTGCCTTTCAAGTCTGCCCTCATAGTTTATTAGCTTAGAGAAGTTACCTCTATCTTAAAGCTTGTATTACTACATGAGACTAGGGCATAGAATACCTGTCTCAAAGTGTTTTACAAAAAATACTTAGCAAATCTGAGAATATTGTGACACAGGGAATTTTACTTGATGTTGGTAGAAATAATTTTATTTATTTATTTATTTATTTTTTTAGAGAGGGGTGGAGAGAGAGAGAGAGAGAGAGAGAGAAGGGGGAGGAGCAGGAAGCATCTACTCCCCATATGTGCCTTGACCAGGCAAGCCAAGATTTTGAACCGGCAACCTCAGTGTTTCCAGGTTGACGCTTTACCCACTGTGCCACCACAGGTCAGGCAGAAATAATTTTTATACTTGGGGAAACATCCCTGTTGAATTTGCTAGCTTTATGCCTACATTGCCTGAAAACCTGAGCCGAATAAAAATGTTATACTTATATATTTAGGAATGTATATGTGCATTTTCATAATTTCAACATTAAAGAAGAACATTGCTTATATGGAAAAAAACCCAATTGTATACATTCTATTATTTTGCTCACTTTCACAAGCTTTTTCACAGTTTGCTGATCATATTCCCTCTAATATCCCCTTTTCCTTTATATATATATGGATATGTTAATAGACAGATTTATAAATATATATATGTATACACACATACATACTGTCTCTCTATACATGCATACCTACAGATATAATATATAGTACACCTGAGTTTTTTAGAGCTACTAAAATAAGTTGCAGACACGATTCACATTTATCTGATAATACTTCACTGTTTTTCTAAAATTAGAAATATTACCTTATCCATAATTGCAATGTATAATTATAAAAATCAGAAAATATAACATGATATAACATTATTATCTAAGTTACAGTTAATATTAAAATTTTATTGTTTTCCAATAATGGTCTTTATACCTGACCAGCATCTAACCCAGTGTAAATGTTTAAAATATGCATTGTGGTTAAATAAGTTCATATTTTGTTTCATGTTTTCAAAGAAAAAGTCATTGTTATATTAGGTACATTTCTCAACAACCATTGTAAAAGATGAAAATCTTTAGAAATTATTTTACAATCTCTAACAACAAAACTAGATTAATAAAGCAAGCCCATATATTTATGTGTAAATACACACATACTACAATAAGAATACATACAAAATATATTCAGGCAAGAATCTCTACTTCTAGGTTATTTTAACTGTAAAATTGGCTTAGCCTCAACTATTTATTGCTATGTATTCGCAGTTAAGTTATAGAGCCAGATGTATAACAGGACAGTAATTCACATTTCTAACTTCAATAGAATTTCAGCCTGGTTTCTTATTTGGAGACCGATACCAGACTGGCAATAATTATTACTTTTATTTTTCTCACATTAGTCTGCTGTATTAGAAATCATATTTGCTACAAAAAAATATTGACCAATTTTGTCCTAGCACCATCTACTCAGATACTGGAAGTTCTAAGATAATATTTACATTGCATAAATAATGTTACAAATAGGGGGGGAATCTAACAAAAATATAGCCAATTTGTTCACTGACTCAAAAAAGTACAAGAGGCTATTTCTGCTTTGGCTTCCAATAATATTATTCCGCATTAAATTGGTTTTTTTTTAATTGCCTTTTTTTTTAATTCAGTGAGAGGAGGGGAGGCAGCGACAGACTCCAATATACACCCCGACCAGGATCCACCAGGCAAGACCACTAGGGTGGGATGCTCTCCTCACCTGGGGCGTTGCTCCGTTGCTCAGCAACTGAGCTCTCAGCGCCTGAGGTGGAGGCCATGGAGTCAGCCTGAGCACCAAAGCCAACTTTCTCTAATCTAGCTATGGCTGCAGGAGGGGAAGAGAGAGAGAGAAGTGAGAGGCGGGAGGGGATGAGAAGCAGATGGGCACTCTACCACTGAGCCACCCAGCAAGGGCAATTGCCTTAATTTTTAAAACATAGTTTATACCTCATTTCCTCATGATTTAAATATTTTTCTAGTTAGATATTTTAAAAATATGAGGTTTTAAATAATATCTTTAAAGCATTGAAATGCATTGACTAAATACACTTTTCTCATTCTAGAGTAAAAACAAACATATAAACAAAAAATAAGAGCTCCAAGTCTTCATAACTTTTTATTCAGGAAGTGAGGAATCTAAACTGGACAACTTTCTAAATTCTTTGCAATTACACTTCTGTAGACCTTGTATTAGAATTTGGATTCCTGCTTCCCAGTAGGGCTTGCAACTTCTAATGTGCAATTAGAGAATACAAAGAAACCGTGTTTATACAAACAGAAAGCTAATGAGATGGTACAATCAATGTGAATACATGATCATTTCAGAGCCACAACTCCACCACTTAATGTAGTTCCTAACAAAGAATTAGCTATAGTCAAGGGAATATTCTGAATGAAATTAGCATCTCTCTTGTCTTTTTACGATGTAGGTTGAAAGTTAGAATCTCATTATGAGGGCCCACTCTTGTTTTAAAATCATCCAAGTTGTTTTTCTTGGAAGTTTCAGCAATTATTATTCTATTTAGTGCTACTCAGGGAGAATTATTAGAAAATTTTCAAGTAAACAGTGGTTCTGAGTGCAGATGATATTTTTAGAAAATACTGTATTTCATTGTTAACTAAGGAATAGTGTCTTTTCCTCCTTAAAATTTAGTTAAGACAGTGTTTACTTTCAGTTATGCTCTGGTCACTGAGTTAAAATCTTTAAATAATTCTAGCAATAATATAACCCCATTTCTCAAGTTATACATTGAGGAACCAAAATACAGAATTAGGCTACTGTGCCATTTAGCATAAGAATATTGGCTAGAAATGTAAATTTCTAGACTTCCAGGACAAACTCATTTTCATAGGCTGACATTCCCCAACATCTTTCCCTAAACTTAATTAGTAGTATTAATAATTTGCTTCAATTTATACAAATAAGAAATAGACATTTAAAAAAATTATGTGAAATGAGAATTACTCATTCACTGTTAAAGAAATAATAGACTATATAATACTTCTTTTCTTTTTACATGTTTCTTTAGTCTGATTTTGAGTATGGATTGTGAATAAAGCTAAAGAGCAACATGGGATTACTATTATTAACTGTTTGAAGAAATGAGAAATTATCTTTAAATTTTTTAAACTTTTGTTTAAAGGATACTAAACTGTGTTGTAATGAAAGTTGTCAGTTGTTCCCTAAGATGCAATTCCGTTGCACTACAAACAAATTGTTTGTAATATGCTACAATTGGCTTGCTGGACAAACAAACAAACAAACAAAAAACCCTGATTGCTGCCAATATTTGCATAGAACCAGACAGTCAGTTATTCTTTTCCAACAGTGAGAACACTCAGATTTTAAAACTTTTAGCAAGGTCAGAGAAAACAATAAAAAACAACTTGGTCTTTGCTCTAAATTTTACCTATTATAATCTCTTCTCCCACTAAGAAATAACACAGAATTTACAAGTATATTAACAATCCTAAACATTCTTATATAGCTGGGCTCAGGTTTTTACTATCTGAGCCTTGCTAGAGAAATTCTAAATATAGAAGAAAGGCTTTATGCACAAATATGCTCTCTTCAACTGTACAATGATGAAAAACTAGAGATGACCTAAACAAAAATTATAGCATGCTTAATTAAGCTATGAGAACCAGTTAAAAGACAGAAAATAAGAGAGAAAGAAATGACTGTTTCTTAGAAAGTCATATATATTCCAAATGCCTTTCACTCAATCACTCTGTCTTGGAAACAAAAATCTCACATACTTCTTCCAACAACTACCTGAATATTATTCTTTGACTTTTACAAATAAGACAGCTAGTTTGCGCAGTAATAGAAGACAAGGACTCATCCACAGTGATGACAAACTATTTATATCCTAAAATTACATACTTCATTGTTTTTACATTTACCTTTTATATCACTGAAATACTTAAATTTTGGTTTTATCAAAATTTAAATATCCTATAAAATAATAATTAACATTATCTCATGGAAATTACTCTTTACAAGTAAAAGTACATATTTTGAGGGTAAGTTTATGCCTCAGAGGAGTCTCACTGTAATAATGCTTTGTTTCATTTTAATAACTTTTGCTGATTTAGAATATTCAGTAAAATGACAGTTCATCACCTACCTTACTGTAATAAAATACCTACAGGCTTTTATTACTTTAGTGTGTAATATTGTTGAGTCCTAATTTCATCCAAACAGATTTTTGGATCATACATCATAAGCCATGTTATTTTATAAGAATACTTGCTTTTAACTCAGTAAAAATTTAATATGATAACATTAACAAATTACAATCAGGCATGCCCAAATATTTTGGATATTGTTTGCAGCGACCTGGCTGAAATAAAGCAAAAAATATATAGGTAATTTTTTTTAGTAAACATCAGGGGTGGGTGTTACAAGCAAGAAGGAAGGGTGAGAGGAAGAAAAAAAGAGATAGAGAAGAGAGAGACAAAAAGAGAGAAAGAAACAGAGATAGAGATTAAATTCAACCCTCAACAGTGATGATAGAATTAGATGTAAAACTTACACCATACAGTGTGCCAATACTTAAACTTTATTAAAAAAGAATTGTTATATATTTTTGTTATTTGAAATTTTTGACATTTAAAGGAACCCTCATACACTGTTGGTGGGAATGTAAAGTAGTACAACCATTATGGAAGAAAGTATGGTGGTTCCTCAAAAAACTGAAAATAGAACTACCTTATGACCCAGCAATCCCTCTACTGGGTATATACCCCAAAAACTCAGAAACATTGATATATAAAGACACATGCAGCCCCATGTTTATTGCAGCATTGTTCACAGTGGCCAGGACATGGAAACAACCAAAAAGCCCGTCAATAGATGACTGGATAAAGAAGATGTGGCACATATACACTATGAAATACTACTCAGCCATAAGAAATGATGACATCGGAACATTTACAGCAAAATGGTGGGATCTTGATAACATGATATGAAGCGAAATAAGTAAATCAGAAAAAACCAGGAACTGCATTATTCCATACGTAGGTGGGACATAAAAGTGAAACTAAGAGACATTGATGGGAGTGTGGTGGTTAGGGGGGGGAATGGGAGAGGGAAAGGGGGAGGGGGAGGGGCACAAAGAAAACAAGATAGAAGATGACAGAGGACAATATGACTTTGGGTGATGGGTATGCAATATAATTGAACGACAAGATAACCTGGACTTTGAATATATGTATCCTGATTTATTGATGTCACCCCATTAAAAAAACAAAATTATTAAAATTAAAAAAATATATGAGACAAAAAGAATTATTTATTATAGCAAATTTCTAGAATAAAATTTATAACATCAAATATTTTGTAAGGTTTTGCTTATTATTTTCTAAATAACATGATTATATATAAAAACTCAAACTAATTGACCAATTATTATTTTGTTCATCTTTCTACATTTTAATACATGCTACACACTTTTTAAAATCTAAAGCAATTTTTTTTTCTTTATCATTTTTCTGAAGCTGAAAACGGGGAGAGACAGTCAGACAGACTCCCGCATGCGCCCAACCGGGATCCACCCGGCACGCCCACCAGGGGCGATGCTCTGCCCACCAGGGGGCGATGCTCTGCCCATCCTGGGCGTCGCCATATTGCGACCAGAGCCACTCTAGCGCCTGAGGCAGAGGCCACAGAGCCATCCCCAGCGCCCGGGCTATCTTTGCTCCAATGGAGCCTTGGCTGCGGGAGGGGAAGAGAGAGACAGAGAGGAAAGCGCGGCGGAGGGGTGGAGAAGCAAATGGGCGCTTCTCCTATGTGCCCTGGCCGGGAATCGAACCCGGGTCCTCCGCACGCTAGGCCGACGCTCTACCACTGAGCCAACTGGCCAGGGCTAAAGCAATTTTTTTATATAGGTTTGTTAACATGTGAAATTCACATAAATGACTTTACTTTCACTGTCTTTATTTTTTAAGATGGTAAACTCTAACAGATAAAGTCCTTTTCAGTAATGTTGACCGTTATCTGTTCACAAAAATGAGGGGATATTTTATCACTTCGTATTCATTTTAAAATATCCTGTCATTTTTGTGAGCAGTATACTAACGACATATAAAAAGGCATTACATATAATTTAAGTATTTAATGGATTTTCAAACTTCAACAATAAATTTTGAATTTTAAATTCATTTAATAAATTGCTAACATGCACTACATGACCTGAAGATTTGATTATAAACATTGATATGTATTATAAACAATGGTTTATTATTATAAAGATAGTCTATTTTTTTTCAGTACTAGTAATAATAACAGCAATTGGATATGTACTTAATCTTCGTATAAATTTTCTCTTTTACCACAACTATATAGTATTATCTCCATTTTATACATAGGAAAATAAAAAAATATGAACAAGTTAAGTAATTTGTTCAAGATCGCATTAAGCATATTGCAAACCTAGGGAGTTCGTATATAGAGTATATTCCAACCACTCTGCTTTGAATTTAGTAAAAATACCTTAGATTTTATTTAAATGGATTTAATTATAATTTAGTAAATGTTTACATGATACATCAGTATTACTCACAGAGCAGTTTTTAGGACTCACAATCTTTCAAAAATAGAAAAGGTAATAATACTAAAAATAAACCATGGTTTGCTTCTCATCAAAATCATCCACCTGTCCAGAGCTCCCGACCACATAATTAGCCCACAGAAAGGATGTCTTTCTCTGTTCCTCTCAATATATTGATTGAATATGTTTGTTTTAATCAAGTTTTCTGGCTGAAAATTTTACCTACCAAAATCTATAGAAAAGAATATAAGAGAAGCAGGTGGAACAAAAAACTGGAGATTAGAATTTAGTAGAGCTGGAGAGATGGCACATCAGTCAAAGAAGGAAAGCCACTGCAGTCATACTGCACTGAAAGAAATATCCATTGACCCATACAGTTGTTTGTGTGGAGCATGAAACATATATCCCATACTTTTTATCTACTTACAACTGTCAAAAGAGAAATCAACAATGGTTAGCTCTGCTTTTTATATGTGTAGTTTTGTATCTGATGCACGTGGAAAGTGCTGAATTATCTCTGAGGGTAACAGAATTAAAAAATCCTGGCTCTTCTTGGTCTCTGGATTACACACCAAATCAAAGAAATGCAACCAGGGTTTGTATGAAATTTTGCCAAAAGAAAAGAGGAACAATGCTTTTATATATTCATTTTGTATTACTTAAAAAATAAATAATTTAGCTCAATACAGTTCACAAATTTTACAGATGAGAAAAAGGTTTTGGTAGTAAAGTTCTAAATAATTGTTTAAAACTGATTAATTTGATTTCTACACTATTTGAATAATTTGTGTAATATTCCAAGTTTACCTAGAAAAAGCTAAGCATCTTAGATATGTATATCAATTATAATTATAATGCCTGACTGCACAAACAAAAATTTGAAACTTTAAATCAAACACTTGACAAATTATAACTGTTGGCTCATGGTACTTTGCAAATTTGCCTATACTTTATTTAAACAGATTTAATTAGTGATAATAATAATAAAAAAAAAACCTCCTTTCAGTTAGTTACACAATAGCTCTTGGGATTGAGGCAGTTGGATAATGTCTGAAAGATACCATATGATTACTGTTGCTTTTTTTTTTTTTTTTTGTAATTTTCTGAAGTGAGAAGCTGGGAGGCAGACAAACATACTCCTTCTCACATGTGCCCTTGTGCCCAACCAGTATCCACCCAGGATGCCCACCACTGGGCAATGCTCGGCCCATCTGGGGTGTTGCTCCTTTGCAACCAGAGCCATTCCAGCACCTGAGGTGGAGGCCATGAATCCATCCTCAGTTCCTGGGCCAAGTTTTGCTCCCATGGAGCCTTGTCTGTGGGAGGGGAAGAGAAAGATAGAGAGAAAGGAAAGAGGGAAGGGTAGAGGAGTAGATGTGCACTTTTCCTTTGCGCCCTGGCCGGGAATCGAATCTGGGACTTCTATACATCTGGCCGATGCTCTACAACTGGACCAACCTGTCAGGGCCAGATTACTGTTGATTTTGAGTCTTGCTTGGTTGTTAACTTAAAATGTTCTGTAATGATGTCTGGATGGAGATTTTTTCTTTTTTCCTGTCCTTTAGGTCCTAGCTAGTCCTGTCTTCTCAACGGTGTTATACTATGGATTATGACATCTTCTCTTATAGTGTTCACTTCCTCATAGAGCATCATTCATTTTAATGTTCAAGTCTTACTCATCTTAAAGAAAACTGCCTTATTTAAATATCCTCTTTTTAGATACATTGCTCTCTCTCTCTTCTTCACTGCCTAAATAAAAACATCTCTCAGAGGATGTCTGGGGTCACTGTCCAGGTTTTATCAGTGAAATATATCTTCCCACTTTAGAATAATTTCTGCACACTAAGCTAACTGGTTATCTCATGTTAAATTCTATGATCATGTTTTTATTTTATTCATATCCTGTTCTTTCTGGTAGCCCTTGACCATCTGAACCATCTCTTTTTTGAAAATTTTTCCTGTTCGTAAATACTTCTGTTTTTCTTTCTATCTCTAAGAAATCCCTTTTTCAATCTTTGTTCATTCTTCCTTCGAGGAGTTATTGATGCTGAGATTTCTCACAGCTGAAAGTTTAAGCTATTTTTCTTTTGTCATAGGCAATTTCTTCTTCACTAATGGACTCCATTTTAATCTACTTGTCTAGATGTTTTCTGAGTCATTCACCCAACTGAATACTGCACATCACTACTGAGACACCTGAAAGGTATCTCAAAGCCAATATCTTAAAAACTAAACCCCTTTCAAAGCTATGAAATATTTTTGATATTTCTCTAATATTTCTTACATTAGAAAATAGAACTAATACCAATGAAATTATACAGGTCAGACACTTAGAAATAATTCTGGATACCTCCTTCTTAGTCACCACTTATGTTAATCTATATTTAAGTGTACCAGCTTTATGTATAACAATTTGGTTTTCTATACCTTTCTATTTTACCACTTCCATCTTTGAGTAACATCCACCATTTTCTACTTAGGCTACCATAAGAGACCCTTAACCGCTATTTCCTTAATCTGTTCCTACTCATCTTCACTATGTCTAACAAATCAAAGAAAAGGTGGAATTTTTAGGACAAAAGTTTGGCCATACAAACTATCTACAACTCTTAATGGCAAATAAAATAAATAATGTGTATTATAGTTTAAAAAAATCTTAATGGTTTCTCTGGCTCTTAAAGATATACAGCAAAATGTTTAGTATGGTATCCAAGACTCTGCATGTGCAATTTCTGTCTCAGACTCTAACCACCTCTGATTTCCTGCCTCAATCTGTTTCAGCTAATTACATGGTCTGTTCAAGGTCATGCTATGCTATCTCTTCACAGTTCTACAACAGGAAGCTTGCACACATTGGTCCTCTCAACAGAATGCGCAACAGATGCCTCACAAGTCAATAATATGTCCTTTCTCTGATTTGTATAAAATTTCAAGGATTTTGTGTTTCTCCAAAGGACAAAATCATACTTATGCATCTTGGCATTTTAGTTAGGAATAAATTGCCTTTAGTAGGGTTTCAGCTGTGTTAACTCAGACTTCCTTTTGTGAATTCTAAATGAATCATCACCTTCCTTTTCTTCATCAATTTCAGCATTTTAATATTTGTGTGCACGTGTGTGGAAAATACAGTACATTGAAAAAACATATGGGAACTGTATTCTAAGATGTAGTTGTCATAGCCAATGGCATTAAAGAGAGACCCTTTTTGGAAGAAAAAAGAGAGACCCTTTTTGGAAACAGTTTTCACCATCCAGAATTAGTAATAAACAGCCTGATAAGGACATGTTGTAGTCTTATTGAGGTTTGGGTTCTTTTGATTCATGTACTGAAATTTAAGGTAGTGTATAAAGATGATCTATTCTAATCTATATTACTGTGGTCTCTGATTTTGTGTTCTAAGTGATACTAAGAAATTAGATGATTATGAATGGTTACTTTCTTAGCTGGATGAGTGCCATGATGTCCAGAATTAACTGATTTTTACCAAACAACTTAACACAACAGTTAAAATCGTCAGGGAAGTTTAAAAACATATTTACCTACTTGCTATGAACATTAGAAGTACATTCGAAGGATAAATAAATATGTCCCATGCCTGATGTTTATATTAACAATAATTATTACTGGTAATTTACTTTTGCTTCTGCTTCTTTTCCCATTCAAATGTACTATTAGGGTGTATCACACAAAAAAAGGAAAGAAATTCACTTAATATCAAGTGGTTGTTTTATTCTGTGTGTTATTAGAATACAGAAAACATTTAGATTATCTGAAGAAAAAACATTTTAATTTCTCAAATCATCTATAATTTGAAAACACATAATGGTTTAGCAAATATGAAACACTACTTTTTTTTTCAAAAGAAGTTGAATATTTCAGCTTTATCCTCATTTAAATTTTTCAATTTTGTCTTTGTAATTTATTTTATTATCAGCTCATCTATTTTTATTATAGACAAAATAAATCCTTGTATCTTACATCTCTAACTTTATTTCTATGTTTAGAGTTTTTTAGTCATCATGAAAGATTCTTCCTTTCAATCTGCTTTGTCTCTATTTCACGGTCTCTGATGATTTTTGTCTCATTTTGCTGTATCTCTAGTTTTTTCTTTTCTCCTGTCTTGTATTAGCCTTCTCTTTTCTATAGTGTTTTGATTTTATATTTATATTTTTATATACCTCAATAATTTTTAATAATGCCAGCATTTAGTCTAACTTGAAGTGCCATAGTTCATTACTGGTATAGGAATTTAAATATGATTTCAAAATACTTGCTTTTTTCCTCTGGCTGATGAAAATACAATTATATTGTCCCTTTTAGCCTCTTTTCATCAATAATCCATTCTCAAACCCAGCATACTAATATACTTTCTTCATAAACAGATCTGTGGATATGCCAATACATAGTTACTGTAAGATAAAGCTTCAACCCAGGAACTACTGCTAGACAAACTTTCTTTCTCATTCAAAACTGAGGGAAACACTAAGAGTTTTAAGTGGTTAAATACACATGCATATTCAAAATTAGAGGCCTAGAGTGTAGAGTTGGACAGAGGAAAACGAAGAAAGAGAATATCTTAGAGATTCAGAGTACATGATTTGTGGCAGGCACAGCGATTTGCTCACATAACATATACTCCCCTTCTTCTTCACTAAGGAAGTTTAGATGTGACACCATATACAACCAGAAAGGTTACATTTACTGATTTTTCTTGAAATTAATGCGGCCATGTGATCCATATCAGACCAATTAAATGTAAACAGAAGTCCCTGATCTTATTCTCAGCAAGGGTTTTCCAAATGGCACAGACTCATTGTGCAAGATCATTTTGCCTTTTGCCCTTCTCACCACACAGATTGAATGCAATGTAAAAGCTGACTGCATGGAAGCAAACATAGGGGAAAATAGATGATGGATATTGTAGTCCTTCATTTCAGTGTGTAGTTCAGACAGAGCCAAAACGTGATCACTATATCCTTCCAGATGTACATTTGACATACAAAGAACTGCACATATTTATGATGCACAAATGCATAACTTTGAACATGATCTCATCATCACAATTAGGGTAATATATATATATATATACTCAACACTACCAAATTTCTTTGTGTCCCCTTTTTTATCTTCTCTGTGTGTGTCTCGTAAGAAGACACCATGAGATTGTGAGATTTACCCCCTTAGCAATTTTGTAGTGCATGATACTCTATTGTTAACATTAAGTACCATATTGTATAGCAGATCTCTAGAACTTCTTCAACTAGTGTATCTCAGCCTTTATATTTATTGTACAACTCTTCACTTCCCCTCTTCCTAGTCCATAATAACAACCACCATTGTGTTCTTTGTTTCTGTATGTCAACTTTAGATACCTCATGTAAGTGTGTTTGTGAAGGATTGATTGTTCTGTAACTGGGTTATTTAATTTAGTATAGGTATTTGGGGGATGTGGAGAAATTGAAACCCTGTACCCTGTTGGTGGGATGTAATATGGTGTAGTAATTATGGAAAAATGTATGGAGGGTCCTAAAAAACATTATAATAGAACTATTATATTACCCAGCAATTCCACTTTGGGTTATGTATTTAAAGAATTGAAATCAAAATCTCAAAGAGATATTGGCATTCACAGGTTCATCAAAACATTATTTGAAATAGTCAAGATATGAAAACAACACATGTGTCTATCAACAGCAAAATGGACAAAGAAAATGTGATACACAGTGTGTGTGTGCATATAGATATGTGTATATATATATATATATGTATATGTATATATTAAATATTATTCAGCCATAAAAAGGATATTTGCCGCCTGACCTGTGGTGGTGCAGTGGATAAAGCAGTGGACCTGGAAATGCTGAGGTTGCCGTTTCGAAACCCTGGGCTTGCCTGGTCAAATCACATATGGGAATTGATGCTTCCAGCTCCTCCCCCCTTCTCTCTCTCTGTCTCTCCTCTCTCTCTTTCTGTCTCTCCCTCTCCTCTCTAAAATGAATAAAAAAATAAATAAAAGGATATTTGCCACTTCTAGCATAGATAAACAAGATTATTTATATTAGCAAAATAAATTCCCTATTGTATGAGTGACTGTGATTTAGGTGGACAATGAAGTCATAATTATGAAATAGTACAGGAGACCATACACTATATATTTGCTTATATTACATCTCCAATTCTTCCATGAATTGATCATCACTATTAAGCCATTTCTTGTGTGTATCAGGAAATAAGCAAAAGATAAAATGCAAATAAAGTTCCAAAACAAAATAAACACAGATGGGTGACGTTGCAAGTCAAGTCCTGCAGCACTTTTCTGAGGCCCCACACTTTGCACAGATGCAGACCCGGAAGCATTTTATATTCTATGTTTCTATAATATGATTTTATGTTTCCAAAATAACATTTTATAACATTTAGAATAAAGAAGAATGATAATAAAAAAATCTCACTTTTTTACCACCTAGAAAGAACCACTGCTCTATTCCTGAGTAATAAATCTTTTCTAGCACACATGTATGTATTTCTTCATAATATGATAAGTCCTTTTAAAATACCAATAATAGTTTATAGTTGGAAATATTTCATCATATTGATATGCTCTGTGGGGGTTATTAAACTATATTATTTTCAGAAATTGTGGTGCTTACATGCCTTCCCTATGATACATATTACTATGGTATAGTACACAAATTTTCCTTGATATAAATTCAAACTAGACTATGCATTTTTTTAAAACAGTTTTGAGGCCTGACCTGTGGTGGTGCAGTGGATAAAGTGTCAACCTGGAACACTGAGGTCACCGGTTCAAAACCCTGGGCTTACCCAGTCAAGGCACATATGGGATTTGATGCTTCCTGCTCTTCCCTCATTCTCTCTCTCTCTCTCTCTCTCTGTCTCTCTCTCTCTGTCTCTCTTCTCTAAAATGAATAAATAAAAAATAATAATTTAAAAACGTTTTGAAGTATATTTAAAATAAACTGTAGATTTTCTTATTTTGTTTTTTTTTCTTAGTAATGTGTTTTCCTCCAATTTTTCATTATAATATCATTAAAAATAAAAATGTCACTATCATTTAAAATTATAATTTAAATGTTTTGAATCAAGTAGTTGATTTTCTTTTCAAAATTCTTCCTCTGGTTACCTCCACTGAAGGAATATCTTATGATACTCAAGTAAACATAAACAAATTAATCTATGTACTTATTTATTTATTATACTTAAGGTTACTACTCTTAATCTTAAATATTTTTTAAAGGAAATTTAGTCAGTAATATTGTGGTAAATTTATATGGTGACAAGTGATTACTAGAACTAGTAGGCTAATCACACTGTAAGGTATAAAAATGTTGAACCATGACATTGTACACTTGAAACTAATACAACCAATATAATATTGAATACTAACTATATTTAAATAAAAATTATTAAAATAAATATAATAAATAAAGAAAACAATATCATGATAACACTATAACAAAAATTTACCTTTTCTGACAAGATTTCTTAACATCTGGCATCCAAGTTTGTTGGAGACATCTATACATGAAATAAGGGAACCAGACAGAATAAAGTAGGGGTTTTCAACCACAGTTCTATTGTCATTTTGGATTAGTTTATTTTTTGTTTCGGGGCTCTCCTGTGTATCGTACAATGGTTAGCAGCATCCCTGGCCCCTACCAGCTAGATACAAGTAGAATCCACCTCAGTGTAATATTCAGAACTGTCTCCATACATTGCCAAAATCTCCCCGGGTTGAGAAGCCCTAAAACAAAAAAAGTTGTTTATGGTCCAAACTTGAAAACAGTGCTTACAGTCTATCTGCACTGGCTAAAATTCAACCTCAGGCGATATCAATAGAAAGGAAACCTGAGTCAAGAAAACAGGAAAAAAAAGCATTCAGTAAAAATTATCAGTGACTAATACACAATGCCTCTACTTTCCTCATTTTTTTTCTTTTTTAGGTAAACCTTGGCATTTCTTGTAACAAATCCTCTGCTTTGTGTCTATTTTGCCATACTCACTACCACTTTTATAGGTTTCACCAGGTATTCTGCCTTCCCTGAAACACTTGTATATATTGAATATATGTAGGTGGGAAATCTATCTTTCTCCTCTAACAAATACAGATAGACAATTAAATTAATTATATTTTTCAAAATTATATGCAAATTATTATAACTAAAGATTGACTTTAGTCAATAAAAACGTAAGTGTTGCCAATAATATTTTGCAAGACAGACGTATCAGACTGGAAATAATTGGTGAATTTGAATGTTAAATTAATAGGGGTCTGAATTTTGCCATATTTTAAAATATATTCCAAAATATTGCTCATACATAATATGAGTTTAGAGCATGACCTAAAATACACTCCTGACTTCTAATTTCTCTCTGAAATAACTACAATCTTCATTTTTTTCTTTTGACTTTGAACATTGTTTCGTTATGCTCTTTGGACACACATAGTCTTCATTATAAACCAACCTCTTATATTACTAAACCCATTATTCAAGGAGCCAATTATCTACACTGCAGCTTTCATTGTGCTCCACCCACTTCTGAAATCTTAATATCAATTATTTATTTATTTTTAAAAGACTTTAATGATTTTAGAGACCAAAGAGAAAGAAAGGGGGGGCGGAGAGGGGTGGAAAGCATCAACTCCTTTGTGCCTTGACCAGGGAAGACCAGGGTTTAGAACTGGACAGGTCAGTGTTTCAGGTCTACACTATATCCACTGCACCACCACAGGTGAGATACTAACTTCACTTAAGATAATTCTTTTCAAAGAACATTATATAGTGACTTTACTAAAAACAAACTTGATTGTTTCTTTCTAACCAATGCAATTATATTTTTTCCACATGTTTATCATAACATTAAGTAGAGTCACAATTTTTGACAAAATAATGGTTCTTCTTGGAAGGCTTAATGAATGTAAATCATTTGACTTATCTTCTTGTTCATTATAAAAGGTTGTGGTCTCTAAAAGGCTGCTCTTGGTTAGTATGCATTTTTTACTATTCATAACTTGACAGTATTACCTTTGTATCTTTTTATTTCTCCATTGAGAAATGGTAAATGTACCCAGGAGCAATTTTAACAAGATTTTATATTAAAGTTTTTTTATCAAATTAATTTTAAAACAAATAATTGACCTTACAGTGCTTTTGATAAGAAGCTTACTTCTACCTAGAAGGAAAAATGAGATGTGAAGATTACATGGTGTTGGCAAATGAGTTTGTAAAATTTGTTTTTTGAGTTTGCTCACTTTTCGTGTTAAAAAATGGTGCTGGGCAGCGCCAGGTACATGATCTGTGAAACTGCAAATTACCATCCTTCTTGGGAAGGGCCATTGTCTTGCTAATGTTTGCTGGAAGAGAGGTTTTCAGGACAGAAAGTTTTGAAAAGATGAGAAGCCATGTTTTTGTGCAGAGAGAAGGGAGAAGATGTGTAGATGGGGAACCAGAGGTGAGGGGCTTTTGCGAGCTCCCTGAGACATGTGAGCCCTTTGAATCTAGGAGATATCAGAGAAGTTTCTCCTGCTGTGGAACCGGATAATATGTCAGGGCTTTGTGCGTGCTGAATAAATGAAGAGGAAAGTGTTTTCCCAGTGTGTTTGCTTGTAGGCTAGTGGGAGACTTTAATAAAGAATGACCCACCATTTTTTGGCTCCACTGTTTCTTTACCATCTGCCCAAATCTAGTGAGATCCTGCATGTGCATGGCCAAAATGACTGACTACTGGCCATACACATGAGTATCTAATTCACCTAAGTTTACCAGATACTTATCAAACATAGATAACTAAGTATATTTATTAGTGGTGCTTTTAGAAATTATTTATGTTAGTGAATATAAGCTTAGTTTCTAGAGTTCCTCTATCAAAGAACTTGAGTACTTATTTATATGGATCATTTTGAGGATTAATGACAAACTTATATTGTAAACTCACACTGATTAGTAAATGGTCAATCATTGTATGGATACCACTAAACAATGCACTTAACTGAGAAATTAAATTTATATAAAATTTTTTAAAATGTAAAATTCTTTATACCAGAATCTCCTTATGCAATAATGAAGGTCATTGAGAATAAATCTACATAGAAGAAAACTATTTTCAGGATTTTTTTCCTTATAGGAGCCCACTAGAAAAACAGAACACTAGGCTGTGATTTCATGAACATGGAGAGCAAAATACCTGCAGATTATTAAAAGCTATTTCTTTGTAATAAAACAATAGTAATGCTAAAATTCAAGTAAGCAAGTTTATATGCTTAAATTCTTAGTATTGTACTGAATTTTATAACTTTATTATTAGAGCAGGATCTTCAGACCCATCAAAGAACATGAAAAGCAGCAAAGCAATATAAGATATCATACCTATTGAATTAAATATAATTAGATATAACACTATTTTTATAAATTTCTTTATATCAACTTTTGAATCAGTGATTATTCTCAACAAATTCACACATTCATAAAATTATAGTCCCCAGTATTATGCTGTTTTTGTTGTTGTAACAACAGGTATGCAATTTTTATAACATAGGACAAGTAACGTAAAACTGTAAGCTAATTTTAGTCAAAACGCATCATATTCAATAAAATTAAATTACTATAAGCAATATGTTTAATATTGCCCATAAAACATTAAGTAACTACTGTGAACATTCTCTCAGAAAATGTTCATGTCATGATCTAACTGTTCTTCAGAGATCATATAACTCAAATTCTCACTTATTTGCAGAACCTCATAGTTATCTGTGTCCCCACAAAAATTAAGACCAGGGGGCCTCAAACTTTTTACACAGGGGGCCAGTTCACTGTCCCTCAGACTGTTGGAAGGCCAGACTATAAAAAAAAAACCTATGAACTAATCCCTATGTGGACTGCACATATCTTACTTTAAAGTAAAAAAAACAAAACAGGAACAAATACAATATTTAAAATAAAGAACAAGTAAATTTAAATCAACAAACTGACCAGTATTTCAATGGGAACTATGGGCCTGCTTTTGGTTAATGAGATGGTCAATGTGCTCCTCTCACTGACCACCAATGAAAGAGGTGCTCCTTCCGGAAGTGTGGCGGGGCCGAATAAATAGCCTCAGGGGCCGCATGCGGCCTGCAGGCTGTAGTTTGGGAACCCCTGATTAAGACCAAAAGCTGTACTCATTTGTACTCCCAACAGAGGGTATTGTACAGACTTGTTACTCAGAATATGCATACTGAATAAAGAACACCCTACTCAATGCCAGTTCCAGCCAGACACAATTTTAAACATCAACCATTTAACAAGTTAAAAAGGAGAAAAGTTCTACTGTACTGTTAGATCTCTGGTAGCTACTAGAAATATAAAAAAGATAATACAGACTATCTTCAAATTTAGACTTTTTTCTGGATGGTAAACAGACCACATAAACATCCATAGTATGATAGGACCCAAAATAGCTATATGTGCACATTATGAAGGTACTCTGTTGGATTTAATACTTTCAGGCATGGGGATGAAATTTAAGGGGGAAAAAACAATATCTAAACCCTACTACCAGTTAGGTGTATATTTTACTTCTTTTTAATAATAAATAATAATAATATTTCTCACATTGAGAGAGCAGCTCGTCAATAGTATGTGCATCTATACAACTGATCAAATCTTGATATAGATTACACATTAAATAATCAATAGTTTTCTTCACCTTATCAATTTTGAAGTGGGTTGGGTTTAAAAATAGAAATTCTGACCTAAAAATAAAAGTTCTTAACTAAGTGGCATCTGAATACTGCTGGCTGATGCAAACACTAATTTGTGAGTGTGGCAAATAAGATATTGAATTATGTGAAGTGATATCTCATTGTGGTTTTAATTTGCATGTCTCTAATGATTAGTGTTGAACATTTTTTCATCTGTCTATTGGCCATCTGCATGTCCTCTTTGGAGAAGTTTCTATTCATTTCTTTTGCCCATTTTTTCATTGGATTGTTTGTCTTCCAGTTATTGAGATATCACCTCACACCAGTCAGAATGGCTTTCATCAACAAAAAACACAGAATAAGTGCTGGAGAGGATGTGGAGAAAAGGGAACCCTCCCGCACTGCTGGTGGGAATGCAGACTGGTGCAGCCACTGTAGAAAACAGTATGGAGATTCTCAAAAAATTAAAAATTGAACTGCCTTATGGCCCAGCTATCCCACTTTTAGGAATATACCCTAAGAATACCATAGCACTGTTTCAAAAAGAGAAATGCACCTCCATGTTTATGGCAGCATTGTTCACAATAGCAAAGATCTGGAAATAGCCCAAGCATCCATAAGTGGATAAGTGGATTAAAAAGCTTTGGTACATATATACTATGGAATACTACTCAGCCATAAGAAATGATGACAACGGATCATTTACAACAACATGGATGGACCTTGATAACATTATACTGAGTGAAATAAGTAAATCACAAAAAACTAAGAACTATATAATTTCATACATAGATGGGACATAAAAATGAGACTCAGAGACATGGACAAGAATGTGATGGTTACCGTGGTGGGGGGAGGGGAGAAAGGAGAGGGAGGGGTGGGGGGAGGGGAGGGGCACAAAGAAAAGCAGATAGAAGGTGACAGAAGACAATTTGACTTTGGATGAGGGGTATGAAACATAATCAAATGTCAAAATAACATGGAGGTGTTTTCTCTGAACATATGTACCCTGATTTATCAATGTCACCTCCTTAAAATTAATATAAAAAATATATTGAATTATGGATTGTTGTATTGATGCTTCTGACTCTGTCCCTTCATAGATGCCAGGGCCAGAAGTTCAGACATCTGTCTCATGCTAAGCTCCTCAGGAACTGGGAAAACAATAGCAATACACAGATGAGAACTGAGGGCAGATTAAAGAGGATCCTGTTGCTGTGATGTCTAATGCTCTCCTTCTCTCCCTTCCAGAGGCTGATGGTAACACTCTTCTTCCCTGCCAGCAAACACATTTGCACTATTGTTTCTCCAGTTAGCCACAATAACTGGGTGTTATGTTGACCTCTGAACAAATCATAATAGAGACTAGTTGAGGAAAAACTTTCAATATGCCAAAATTTATTATACAAAAAAATTAAATGTGTTTTTTAGGTGATAAACTTTTAGAGTATATATAAACAACTTTTATGCATTTTCTTGTGAGTGCTTTCATCAATTAAACATTGTAAAATAGCTTAATAACTACAGATATAATAACCTTAATGACATTATGAACTAATAAAAGGATACAATTTGCCAAAATTAAGATTTACAGTGGTCCCTCATCTGTCATGGGGTTAGATTCCAGAATCTCCCACAATAGGCAAAATCCACAAAGTAGAGACCTTATATTAATTTTATTATTTATATATATTTAAGGCTTTATAAATTTCCCCTATGCTCTTATAAAACTTTCCCACCCTTTAATTAACTTCTCCCACACTTACTTTGCCTATTTTACCACAAAGCAATGAAACTAATAAATATATAAAAATACCTATATACCACAAAATTCCGTGATATAGCAAAAAATCTGTGATACAAAATTAGATATATACAATTTAAAAATCTGCAAGCAGTGAGACTATGAAAAATAAACCACAATGAGCCATGAAACGACTGTACTCTCCACCTCGATGAATTATATGAATCAATGATTCATAAGGAATAAATTAATGACAAATAAAACTTTACTTTTATCCTCCGAAATCATTCAAAACATGTCCATTTCAGGTGGTGTTGAAAGAAGGTACAAAAATTAAACCAGAAAACAACCCTTTTAAGTCACCTTAAAAACCGTTGTATCATTACTTTGTGAAAAAAAAGAGGCAATGTCATATAATTAAAAACCAAAAATATTTTCCTTTAAACTAGATATTTTAAAAACAGAAGGAAACAATAATAAACAATATAAAAAGTATATTTTATTATTTTCAGTAGTTAAGAATTTCAAATGCTAAGAGGAATTAGAATTCTTTTCGCCTCACCATGCAGCATTAAATGTTTATTCTCTCTTGACTTCTTGTTGATTAGCCATTACTTCAAGCACATTTAAGACATGAGATACAAAGTTCTATATTCCTTGATGTAACTACATTAAATGAATCCATTATTTTATATTACACAGACATTTTCCATTAAATTAAAAAATCAATATATCTCTGTTAAACTTCAAAGTTTATGGAAGTGCATTTGAGGTTATCCATAGGGCAATCAACAAGGCATATTCACAGTAATTGCCATTTATATGTTGCAATGAAAATCCATAATTACACTGCCTTAAAATATATTCCTCTAGGCATACTGAAAGCATATGACAATAATTTACTTCCTAAGTGAATAAAATGATGTTATCAGTCTTATAACCAAACACAGTCAGGTAAATGGTAGGAAATTAGAAGAAAATATGTTTATTTTGAAAATAAAATTGGAAAATAAGTGAATCAGACTCTGTGTGTGTGTGTGTGTGTGTGTGTGTGTGTGTGTGTATTCTCACCAGTTAAAATCTCACATTTATGGCAAAAGAATCAGGAATTTCACATTTTCACATGCAACAGAAAATCTCCTTTTCTCTCATTCTCTAAAAGGAAATATATTTTGAAGAAATTTAATGTTCTATCTCTCCCAAAATAATATAATAATATGAATGACTTAAATTTTAGAATTGCCATCTCAAAGACTTTCAATTAGGAAAAAAAAAAGATGTGTGACCAGGGGTCAGTTTTTATGTAGAATATCTACCATACTAAATTTCTACTGATATATTAATTGGTACTTTCTGTTCATAGTGACAGTATTGCTTTTGGCATAGGACTGTTCTTTCATGCAAATTATCTACATGGCAAAAAAAAAAATCCAAAGAATAGATCATTTAATTAAAATTTCAGTTGAATTGATGCCTTTAATAATTTACAATCATGAAATTATATGAAGTATAAATCCTTTGACCTCTACTCCTTAATTATTCCAGATGGTAATATATTTTCTAGATGTTACTATCTAGAAGACATTGCATAAAGATTTGACTAGACATATCCAATTAACATATAAGAATGAAAATGTGAGAAATTACTCCTGTTCATTAAACTGTTAATATTAAAAAATACACACATTGATTTTAGTTTATCCTGTAGAGATGTAATCTGCCAGATCTTGTCTCTATAGGTTCTAAGCATTCACTGTCTCATTAGTTGAATGTACTGAACATTGAACTAGAAGACAAGTTCCTTGTAGAGCAGACAATAAGTAGGAACAACATTATTCTATAATAAGGTCTTCTTAGAAGTATAAACTTAGAAGTATACCTTATTTGGCCTTGGCTGGTTGGCTCAATGGTAAAGCATTGTCCAATATGTGGATGTCCTGGTTTCTATTCCCGGTCAGGTACACTGGAGAAGTGACCATATGCTCTCTTCCCCTCTAATTTCTCTCTCTCTTCCCCTCCCACAGCCATGGCTAAATTGGTTTGAGCACGTTAGCCTGGGCACTGAAGATGCTCCATGAAGCCACCACCTCAGGCTCTAGAAATAGCTCAGTTGCAAGTATGGCACCAGGTGGGCAGAGCATTGGCTCCAGACAGGAGTTATCGGTTGGAACCCGGTCGAGGTGCATGTGGGAGTTTGTCTCCCTATCTCTCCTCCTCTCAGTTGGAAAAGAAGAAAAAAAAAAGAAGTATACTCAATTTATAGCAAGTGGGAGGCAACACATAATGTTTAGCTGCAGGCCTGAACAAACCTGAATATGTCACCTCATTTACTAACTGTGTGACTTGAGTAAATATTGAATATTTCTCTATTTTCTTAACTCTAAAATACAGTAATTTTAAACATCTCATATGATTGTGGTAATGTAACAAATGAAAAACAGTAACAGCATTTAACATACTTACTGAGTGCTAAAAAAGTCTTGCATCTTTTTTTATTGAGTAATTATTGTTGCTATCTTTGCTATTATTGCTGTTATTGTTGATGTTGTTAGTAATTTATTGTGCCTTCTCTTTTGATTATCCAGAAATCACAGTTAGACATCAAGTCAAGTGTTATTTCTCCATGTAAAAGGCAAAACAACCGCTCAGAGTACTTTGATGGCTCTCAGGAAGAACACAAGGCTGGAAAATGGTAGAGTTTAAAATAAAATCTAGTTGTTTAATTCTGTGTTTAAATCTCTTTCAATAACTATATATGAACCATGTGATAACATGTGTCTTTGACAACCATATTTTAGGTTATGTGAATTACTGTGTTGGCTGATTCAGCTATTCCTTCAAAACACATTTAGGACAGCCACTTAGAGCCCTTTTGAATGAAATAGGGTGTACTGCTCACTCTTTATCTACATTCTTATTCAAATCTCCTTTTCTCATCTATTTCTGGAATGGACCCTTCAATGACCCTCACCCACTCCACCCCTGAAAAGTTTCATCTTGAGATCACATCACAATACATATAGTATACACCAAAGGCCATATATCTACTTCAATTCACAGATATTTTAATACTCATCTGTGAGAAGCATAACTAGTTTACATTCATTAAACTTTTAAAAATGGATTTTTAAAATTCTGAAGTTGATATTTGTAACATGTGCAGGTATATACTTATGGGCTGCACACTCAGGAAGAAGGTATCTGGGAATGTTAGTAGTTTTAAATAATTACCTCTTGATTAAACTGCTTGAGGTATTTCTAAAACAGACAATCTCTAAAATTATACTTTAACACAAGAGTGCTATGAATCATACATTTGCAACACCAATAACTGTTAAGCAAAGTGATTAATCCCTTAGCTATCTATTTATGTAAAAGAAATACAGAGTATGAATATTATATAATATATTGCATGTAAAATATATAATGACATATAGATTTTCTTTCTTATTCAAAATGTCATGTTTTAACAATGAGCATGAAATCATTAAGTTCATTTTTAATTGTATTTCATTTCCTTGTAACCCAAGAAAAAGCATCTGATAGTGTAAAACCAGTTTGAAATGTTGCATGCCTGAGTCACATTTTCTCAGGTAATTAGTGGAGCTCATTAACTGCGGGTGAAACGGGAACTGCAGAATGGTGAGCTGTCACATTCCTTTCGCATTAATGAATTTAAGAAGTCATTTCAGGCATGCTGAATATTTAGTAACTTGTGAGTGTTTTAAACTAAATATGGACTTCAACTTTTTAAATTATCAGACAAATTCTGTACATTACCCTTCCAAAGACGTCATAAAGCACAGGATACTTTCCAAAAATGATGCTAAATATAATAAGCTTTGAAACACTGCAATTGCTTTAGATTTTGAGATATGATAATTTCTTATGCTAGGTTTTTATTCTGATTTATAGATAGAATTAGGAGAGGAGGTGTTTGTTTTAGATAAACTTTGTGTAAGTTTATTCCTAATGTATATTTCACTATAGAAAGGAGGGCAGAGCTTACTTATAACAGTTCTTTTATTTTGGTTTCTGTATTTGACAGTATGACATGAAATCTATCAAACAATAAAAATATTCTCCAAACATACATTCATGGACACATAAATCAAACTACAAACTCTACAGTGTTAAGAAAATATGAATCTCTTTACTCAGTAATGGAATCACCTTGAATTCCTTAAATCAATAGTTCACTGAACTTAAAGAACAATTTTCAAGCACTGGCACATATATAATCGGGTTTATGCAGTGAGCTAGATAGAACTTGTTCGATGTGAGAACTGAGTCTACCTGTTACAATAAAAATGTCTACAATACAGACTCGTTAAGCACAAGATAATTCTAAATGTCAAAACTTCAGCAATGTGTGTTATTACATCAATATTTATGGACATCATCTAGATACTTAAAATTTTTGGAAGAAATAAATGAAGAGTTTGGTAAAACTTAAAAAAACCTTATAAATAATATTCATTGCACTTCAAGTTAAGCAAGCCTTATAATGTATGTATGACTTTTATACATTACAGTAAAAGATCGACAGAATACAACTTTCCAAACTTATATGGAACACAGCAGAGATTTTATTCATAATTGTAGGTGGACATCTGCAGCCATTCAGAATTCAGATTATTCTAGAACCTCATAGGAAACTTTGTAAACCATTTGCAGGTCTAACTTCATAGAAACATTATATTTTCTGTTTACTTTTAAGTATAGTTGATATATAATAGTTTATTAGTTTCAGGTTTACAATATAGTGGTGACTCAACATATATATTCCCTATAGTGTGATTACCTAATTAAGTCTAGTAATAACCTGTCCCTGTGCAAACTTATCACAATATCATTGACTATATTCCTCTTCTCCTTTTCAGCCACCCTTATAATCCCCCCCATTCCCTCAAACAACAGTCTGATCTCTGTTTCCATGAATCTGTTTTTTTGTTTTGTTTTGTTTGGTCTTTGGTTTTTTTAAAGTTAACATATAAGTGAAACCATATGGTATTTGTCTTTTTTTGTCTGACTTATTTTTATTTAGTATACTACTACTCTCTTCAGACTGCAATAAATTTTTTATTGTCTTTTATTCAATTCCATGTTGATTTAATTCCAATTAAATTAATTTTATTTAATTCCATATTCTTGCTGATAACCTAATCTATTGTTTTCTGAGCCATGGTGAGGCTGCCATTTCTTCAACAAACAGCACTTATTGGAAATTAAACCTCTACTAATGTATTATAATTATTACTGGAGGGTGATTTGCTGCTCCGGCAGGGAGTCTCAGCCAGTGTGAAGGTAACGTTTCTTCCAGGGTACTGTTAATATTTCTTCTTCGCTGAAATCCCACATAATGGATCTTGCCTAAGGCTGATTAATGATTTCAGGGATGGAACAGTGATTTGTAGCTAAATCAGTCCTCACTGGAGAGATTCAGGGTTATTTCAGTCAATAATGTTAAATAAGTGTAAACAGTAACTTCAGTTACTGCACATGTAATCTAGTAGGTAAGAAAGAGAGAGGCAATAAGAGAAAGAAAATAATGGTAATCCTGCTGTCTGTGCATTTTATTTACACTTATAACAGATACAGGGGAGAAACACACTGCAGTGTCATCAAACCCATGGAATTAACTTCTCTGCAACACATTTTCTGCATTGGAAAAGCAATTTCCCAAACAAGTAAGAGCAAATTGAGCTAAGTGCCTAAAATAAATCAGCATCTTCCCCCACTTCTTTAGTTTATACCACCCTCCTTGCTAAAGAAGAAATTGGACAAATAACCTGGAATTAAACGTGTGCAGGACAGAATTTAACTAGCAAAAAATATTTCCTTTGGGATGATACCCTAAAAACATACAGGGTTCCAGCATTACTCAAGCTATCCAAACTCTAGGGATTCCACCTTCAGAAACAATGCAGGGCATCTAGCCACAGGAAATGACCTTGAGATAGTTCTTTGCCTTACGGCCTACAAGAGGAATGTATAGAGTCAGTACTCTCTAGCCTCTCAATTTAATCCTTCTTTGTTAACGTGAAGTCAATATCAATAAAAGGCAGTAATACCACTGCAGTTAAAGACAATGTTGTGGGCTTTAATGTGTATCTTCCAACATGAATTTCATAATGGTACTGCTTCCCATTGTTCCAATGATTTCTAAATAGAAAGCAAGAAAACTTACAAACATTCTGATATGTACTGTTTGTCTAAGGTTCCTGGTTCTTGACTAGCAAAATTAAGTAATAAGAACTGAGTCAAAATAACATAGCAAGAGGAAGAGGAAATACTTGTGAGTGAAAAGCAGTAGGCCTAGACATATACTCATTGTGAGCAGTCACTAGAGTGAAGTGAACATAAGAACTGTTGGCTTTACTAAATAATATAATTCTAGGTTAAACATAAAATATGGGCCACAATTTGTTTATTACGTTTTCAAATGCCTGGAAGAATCTTGACTTAATATCTTAAAGAATGCCAGTGCATTTATAATATGAAAAAGTTTCCTCTGTTATTGAAAAAATATATATAAAAAGCTACAAAAATTGGTATTTTGCTTCTAAGACTATATCTGAGATTTCTTTCAATTTTGAATTCTACAAACACTACACAGCCCATACACATATTTGTGTGTCAAAATGTACACATCATGCATCAATGGCTTTTAACCTTCAATTAAAATCACTACCAAACTATATCTTACTCTTACTTCAAATCAATATAAAACCATATTTCTCAATTAACATTAGAAAGAAAATGAGTGTCTTTTATAAATTCAAAAAGTCAAATGTTAAATTAATTTTGCCCAGGGAAAGTTTATACCTTCAATGCTAATATAGGATTTTAGTGTACCTTTTATCTAGTTATTACAGTTAAACTTCTTGTATTCATATGCTGTTATTTTTTTTAATTTATTGATTATTTTCAAGAAGACAGAGAGAGGAAGGAAGACAGAGAGACAAGAATTCAGTTATTGTTCCACTTAGTTATGCCTTAGTTATGCATTCATGGTTGCTTCCTGTAAGTTCCCTGACTGGGGATCAAACCTGCAACATTGGTGTTTTGGAATAATGCTCTAACCAATTGAACTAACCATCCAGGGCCTCTATGCTGTTATTTTTAAATAGCTTAATTAAATATAATGCACATAACAAACATTTCACTCATTTAAAATGTACAATTTTATAGATTTCACAAATTCGTAGAGTTGTAAAACCATCATTCAATTTCAGAACATATCCATCAACAAAATAAAAATAGATGCTCATTAGCAGTCACTCCTTATCCCTACACTCTACACTCAGTTACTAGGACTATAAATTTATTTTCTGTTCATATAAATTTACTATTCTGAGTAGTTCATATCAGTGAAATCATATAATATGTGGTCCTTTGTGACTTATTTTACTTAGTGTATTTTCAAGCTAAATCCTTGTAGACTGCATGCCTCAGTATTCATTCCCTTATAGTGTCAAATTATATTCCACTGTATGAATACAACATATTCTTTTGTTCATCCATTCATTGTTGGGCATTAGGTTGTTGACACTCCAGGAATATTAGGAATACAGTTATGAACAATTTCAAAGTAGTTTTTGGTGGACATATATTTGATTTATCTTTAGAATATATAGGACTAGAATCACATCATCATTTGGTAACACTATATTTAGCATTTTTAGAAGCTATGAGACTATTTCCAAACCTAGTATATTTCTTTGTATTCCCATAAGCAATATAAGAGAATTCCAGTTTTTTGAACTTCACAAAACACTTTCTATTATAGCCAACCTAGTGGGTCAGAAATGCTATCTCATAACTTTGATTTGAATATCCTTAATGACTAATAATGTTATTGTTTTACATGTGATTATTGGGCATTTGTATATCTTCTTTGAATCCTATGTCTATTTTTAAACTTAGATTTTGTCATTTTATTATTAAATTATAAGAATTATTTTCATATTCTGCATATACTTTTTTATATATTTGGCTTAAAATATTTCCCTTATACTGTGAGTTGTTTTTCACTTTCTTGATAGCATTCTTTGATACACGAATATTTTTAATTCTTATAAATTTCAATTTGCCAAAGTTTTTTTTAATTTCTTCTTTTAGTATCATGTCTAAAAAGTCTTTGCCTAACCTAAGGTCATGAAGATTCATTCCTATATTCTCTTTTATGAGCTTTATGATATAGAGCTCTTACATTTTGGCCTATAATTCATTATAAATTAGTTTCTTTCGGGTGTCTTGAGAAAGAGTACAACTTCATATGTTGCCTGTGGGTGTCCAGTTATGCCAGCACCATTTTTTGAAGGGTCTATTTAGCATGGTTTTTAATACTGAGTGAGATACTTGCCTATTCTAAGCTTCAGTGTATTCATTAGTAAGACGGGGAAGGCAGATATAAGTACCTAATTTACTGAGCTATTTTCAGAATTCAAATCATGAATACACACAAACAAATCTAATATCATATTTAACACATAGTACTTGCATTTTAGCTCTTAATACATCTTCATGAGGTATCTTCAATTATTTCTGTTTCCTGTAGTATTTCCTAACCATCAACTGCTTTATTTTATTTTTAAAATGCTCTCTTTTTTCCTCCCCTTTACCCCTGCTAAATAAATAAACAAACAGGCAGATAGATAGCTAAATAAAAAAAGAAAGAAAAGTTTGTCTATATGACTTTTTCAGCTATCTCTTAGGAAATATCTGATGAGGTGACCCATAATGTAAAATACAGAATGATTAAAAACAAGTATGTATAATTGAATTATATTGCTTTCATACAGATAAAAATATATTACCCTAACATTTATTAACTTTATTTGTGCATTAAAGTTTCTTTAACTATAAGTGCCTTCTACTTGGTATAATAAGAAAGTTATTTGGTCTCTATCCTTATTGATGGCACAGAGCTCATAAAGCCCTTAGAATTTCCAGAGTGAAAAAAAGAGTTAGGAGCATTTTTTGCTTTAATGAGGTGACTCAATAGCTTCAGGATGAAGACTGGACACCAAAAAGACCAAGCCTTTTTAGAGGCTTAGAAGTTTCAGTCTCACCTGCTAACTCTGAAGATGGGGCCAGGGCCTAGGAATGAATTAATGACTAATGGACAATGATTTACTCAATCATGCCTTGTAAATAAACCTCTGTGAAGCCGCTTAAACAACAGGATTCTGACGGTTTCTGTGTTGGTGAATACCCGGAGGTGCTAGGAGGGTTGTATGTCTGCAGAAGGCTTGGAAGCTCTGCAGACCTCCCCATAATACCTTGCCCTATGCATCTCTTCCAGTTAGCTGTTCCTGATTCAATCCTTTTTTAAAAAGAAACTGGTAATAGTAAGTAAAGCACTTTCCTGAGTTTTGTGAGCTATTTTATCAGATTATTAAATTTGAGGAAAAGGGTTCTGGGAATCCTTAATTTATAGCTGTACAGAAGCACAACTGACTCAATCGAAGGTGCAGAAAACCTTTGCAAGTACCAGCTATGTGACCTTGATAGAATTGTTTTCATCTGCATGTACTTCTTTATTTGTATGAGAATAACAATATCTCTCAGGAATTTTATGAGAATTAAATGAACTAGTGTATGTGGAAATGCTGTCAAGATGTAAAGCACTAGATAAGTGTTGTTTACTTACAAGTCAATTTCAACTTGAGAGAGAAAACTAGAGACAGTTTATAATTAAACTGTGATTCAGCAACGCAAAAATAATGATATTTTAAATGTCTAAAATGTTTTAATAAGCCCTATATGTATAATCATATAAAAACATGAACTGATAGAATAATATGCACATTCAAATTACTCTCACACTTTTTAAGTAACTATAATACTGAATTATTGAACTATGAACCTCTTTTTTCCCCATTTTAAATTCATCATGT
The DNA here is from genome assembly GCF_036850765.1 of Saccopteryx bilineata. Lineage (NCBI taxonomy): Eukaryota > Metazoa > Chordata > Mammalia > Chiroptera > Emballonuridae > Saccopteryx > Saccopteryx bilineata. The sequence continues at coordinate 289,148,406 of NC_089490.1, forward strand.
GAAAACTGTTGAATTCATTGGCCAATTAATAGTGAGTCCTGCAGAAAAGGAACATTTCCATTATATTATCTTCTCAATAACCAATAATGCCATCTGCCAACCTGAGTGCTTTTCTCTTTATTGCAAATCAGAAAAGTGTGTAATTATTCCACTGAAAGGGAATTTCTCAAGGAAAATAAGAGGAATAAATATTTTTATGTTGCAGTAGATGAAAAAGGAATGCTAGAAATGATTGGATGCTGTATAATTTTACATAAAACCATAACACATAAACATATATAAAGAGTATTACTGGAGGCATATGTTTTTTATATTTTGAATTACTCAAATTTTGTATTTTTAATGTTCTGACTTTTGGGATAGAATTAGATGAAGACTGAGAATCTCACACTAAATAATAAGAGGATGCTTTGGAGTTTTAAATGATACAAAAACTACCAGTTAACATTGTATTTATTTACTTTTGGAGCAGGTGCTAAATGATTGATTTTAACCAACCAGAATAATAGAGTCTGTTTTGTAACTGGAGCTGAGAAAAATGTTTACAACCAGAATATTTTTAAAATGTTAAAAAAGGGAGGGAGTGGTCTAGAAACAAGTAAACTACAACAAATGAACATAATGGCATTAACACCATGAATGATGTCTAGTTTTTTATTACATATCAGTAAATACATATCTTTCTTTTAGAATGTTCAGCAATATTTTAAGAGAACTTGCAAAATGTCCTGACTCTGACTTTTGGAATTGCAGAGATTCTGGTATGGGCACATAAGGTGGAAAGAGAATATCTGTATAAGGAACAGTCCTGTGGGAGTTGTGGATTTTAATAGTATTATCCATATGGCCATCATATTATCTTTAATCCTCAGCTAACAGTAGAAATGTGCATGCCACATCATAGTTAATATACTACTACTACTACTACTACTAATAATAATAATAATAATAATACTTGTTCTGCCTGACCAGGTGGTGGGGCAGTGGGTAGAGAGGGTCACACTGGGATACAGAGGACTCAGATTCAAATCCTGAGGTTGCTGGCTTGAGTGTGGGCTCCTCCACCTTGAGCTCAGGCTCACCAGCTTGAGCATGGGGTCATAAACATGACCTCATGGTTGCTGGCTTGAGCCTCAAGTAGCTGGCTTGAGCCCAAGGTCTCTGGCTGGAGCAAGGGGTCACTCACTCTGCTGAAGTCCCCTGGTCAAGGCACACATAAGAAAGCAATCAATGAACAAGTATGATACCACAACAAAGAATTGCTGTTTCTCATCTCTCTCCCTTCCCATCTGTCTGTATCTATTAGTCCCTCTCTTTGACTCTCTCATTGTTTCTGTACAAAAAAAAAAAAATGCTTGTTAGAACACATACAAAGATGACATTTGTGGAATAGGTTCACTGTATTAGGAGTACAACTTTGAGTTACTTTTCTTTTCTAACATTATAAAAAATAGTTTTAAACAGAAAATAAAAGTGCTAAAAATCAGAAGATGCACTTCATACACTAAATGGAAATATGTAACTGCAATGTCCACCTATATTTTTGGCTCTAAAAGGGTATATTAAGAATGTTACACTCAAAACATAATTTAATTTATTGAGAATACAACATGAGGTTCAAAGTGTGCAGCTAGGAGTCAATAATTCAACTGTTTCCAAATATTGACTTTTATTAAAATTATATTTAATTTATAAAACTGTTTATGGAATAAGAATTAAGGTAGAAGTTAAGGGGTCTAAAAATTTGTTTCAAAGTAGGAATACAACATGGTCTTGATACTTCAATATTAAATGGGCAAAGTCATGGGTACAAATAAATATAATAATATGCATTTTATTAAATTCTATAATTTAGCCTGAATAGGCAGAGGCACAGTGGCTAGAGCGTCGAACTGAAATGCGGAGGACCCAGGTTTGAGACTCCGAGGTTGCCAGCTTGACCATGGGCCCATCTGGTTTTAGCAAAGCGCACCAGCTTGGACCCAAGGTCACTGGCTTGAGCAATGGGTTACTTGGTATGCTGTAGCCCCACAGTCAAGGCACATATGAGAAAGCAATCAATGAACAACTAAGGTGTTGCAATGAAAAACTAATGATTGCTGCTTCTCATCTCTCTCCGTTCCTGTCCGTCTGTCCCTATCTATCCCTCTCTCTGACTCTATCTCTGTCTCTGTATATATAAAAAAATCTATAATTTGATTGTTATTTTTATAGGTTGTAGGGCCAGTAGCCGCGGCCATCATCACAGCCACCTGGCCCATGCAGATTCAAGTTTGATTCAGACAGACAGTAATGAAACAATGGAGCCAAGAACTGGTGGACCATTTGCTTTAATCCTAGCTTGCACTCAGCAGGCAAGAAATACACACAGTGAGAAAACACTTCCCTTTCTATTCAGGGCTCCCAAAGCTACTGACTTATCTGAGTTTTCCTAGAATCAAAAGTTTGTACCTCACCAGCCTTATTCACCTCTGCTCCCCATCTCCTCCTCTCTGCACTAAGGGCTTCTCATTCAGCACTCCACCATCTTGGCTGCTTTTCCTCTACTCCACATGGCCTTTCTCTGCTCTCCTTTTATAGTGTAGAAATCAAAACCTTTAATCCAATATACAAACCACGAAGTCTCTGATACAAAGCCACTTATCTGTGGCATAATAGGATTCCTCATGAGAGTGCACCACTCCACATCTTGCAATAGTCAAGGGTGAGGGGAAAAGCTCAGTGTTAAAACTAAGCCTTAGGCCAGGGGTCCCCAAACTACAGCCCGTGGCTGCATGAGGCCCCCTGAGGTCATTTATCTGGGCCCTGCCGCACTTCCGAAAGGGGCACCTCTTTCATTGGTGGTCAGTGAGAGGAGCACAGGATGTGGATATACTTCCTGTGCTACTGGAGTACTGTCTGTGGCCGCGCCGCAAAGCGCAGTGTCGCTCCCGTACAGTACTACTTCTGGTGACCTGGGACGCATGCATCAGGGCTCTGAAAGTGCGTCATATCATTTGTTATGGCTAGCAGTGACAAATATGGAACCGGACATTGACGATCTCATTAGCCAAAAGCAGGCCCATAATCCCCATTGAAATACTGGTCAGTTTGTTGATTTAAATTTACTTGTTCTTTATTTTAAATATTGTATTTGTTCTCGTTTTTTTTTTTAACTTTAAAATAAGATATGTGCAGTGTGCATAAGGATTTGTTCATAGTTTTTTTTTTTCATAGTCTGGCCCTCCAGTGGTCTGAGGGACAGTGAACTGGCCCCCGTTTAAAAAGTTTGGGGACCCCTGCCTTAGGCTATAATAACCCTGCCTGCTTACAGGCTGTCCCCCACACCTAATGCAAACTATAAGTGAGCAAACACATATTATATTTACAAACTTATTTGACCAACATTCTACCCCTTTGCTTGCTTCACAATCTAAATCATAGGTATTCCTGCACAAGAAAATTAGGCACATTACACAAATTACAACAGCACAAATCATACAATTTCAACAATTACAAAGGTACATTTCACCAGTCTCTGAGCACTTTACCAAAAGTGCAAAATATCCTCGGCCTTCTTTCTAGCAATGGGAAAAGCTTCCTGGAGCAGGGGAGTGCTTCCAGCAAAGCCACCCTCCACCCCCATCAGGGTATTTTACATTGTCTAAAATCTGTAAATCCAACAAAGGAGCCAGTGCTCACTCTGGTCATAGTCCAGAAATCAGTCCACACACATGTGGCCTCAGCCACCCGCCTTATCCCTGCCATTCTGTCAGGTCTTACACTGTCCCAAGAAGGAGCACGTGGCAATGGCAGTCAGCATTTCCATCTCTGCTCCAGAGAGCATGATGGAATTCACCCCTATGTCCCAAAATTGCAGACCTACCAGGGGCATAGCAGGAATTCCTTGCTGCTGGGCTCTCACCTTCTGGAGACTGCGGATTGCAACTCCATCCCAATTCTCCTCATCCTCCGAAGAGGAACTGGAAACACCAGCTCCTGCTGCTGGGCTTGAGATCCAGGCCATCGCCTTCTGCTCTGCGGCCCTTGCAGCCCCAGCCCCAGCTTCCACCGCTGCTGGCTCTCCACAACATCCGGGGCATGCTGCAACCCAAAAACCTGTGATTCCTTCTCTAGCGTCTGCTCCATTTCCAAGTGAATCTCACGAACCTGGTCGGCCTCCCCCAGTGCTTTCTCCAGCTCCAAGGTTGGCATCTCTTTCTCCCACATTTGCTCCAGCTCCTTCCACTGCTTGGTTTGCAGGTCCCGGGCAGCCTCTTCCACAGAACTCTCAGTTTCCTCATGCATGGCTGTAAAAGTCAGCCAGCCTATGGCCCCCAAAAGGGCAGTCGTGGGGAATCATAACAGCAGCCAGTCCTCTATTCCACAGCTCAAAGGTGGTAGTGGCTCCATACCAATCTGTATCAAATCCTGACACAGACTACGCCAAATGTAAAGCCAGTAGCCACAGCCACCATCACAGCCGCCTGACCCATGCAGGTTCGCATTTGATTTGGACAGACGGTAATGGAACAACAGAGCCAAGAACTGGTGGGCCATTAGCTTTAATCCTAGCTTGTGCTCAGCAGGCAAGAAATACACACAGTGGGAAAACACTTCCCTTTCCATTCAGGGCTCCCAAAGCCACTGACCTATCTGAGTTTCCTAGAATCAAAGGTCTGTACCTCACCAGCCTTATTCACCTCTGTTCCCCATCTCCTTCTTTCTGCACAAACTGCACAAACTGGCTTCTCCTTCAGCACTCCGCCATCTTGGCTGCTTTTTCTCTCCTCCACTTGGCCTTTCTCTGCTCTCCTTTTATAGTGTAGTAATCAGAATCTTTAATCCAATATACAAACAAGGAAGTCTCTGATACAAAGCCACTTATCTGAGGCATAATGAGAGTGGAGCATAAGGAGCTGGAGCATAATGATTCCTCATGAGAGTGCACCACCCCACATCATGCAATAGTGGGGAAAAGCTTAGTGTTAAAACTAAGCCTTAGGCTATAATGACCCTGCCTGCTTACAGCCTGTCCCCCACACCCAATGCAAACTATAAGCGAGCAAACATATATATCATATTTACAAACTTATTTGACCAACATAGGTCAACTTCATTTGAACTTGGGATAGGCAGATAGCTGGTTAAACTTTATTTCTGGGTATATTGGTGATGGTTTTTCAGAGAAATCAGCATTTGAATCCACAGACTAAGTAAAGCAAACAGCATAATTCGTGTGGGCATCATCCAATCTAATAAAGGCTTGAATATAATAAAAAAGGAAAGAAGAATTATTTTTAAATATTAAGGATTGACCTAGTACATCAATTTCCTCTTTCTCTCAGAATGTTCCTGGTTCTTCCAGTTCAGACTAGAATTACACCCCATAGGTTTTATAAGTTTCAGCTTAGAGATGGAAGGAAGATCATGGGATTTCTTAGCCTCCATAATCATATGAATTAATTACTCATAATCTCTCTTTCTCTCTCTCTATCATATTTATGTATTAACTTATTCATCTATATAGTCATAGTTCTCTCCCTCCCAAAAAATCCAAAAACATACATAATACATTCCTTTATATAAGAATACATATATATGCATATACAAATATATAATGTATATTTGTATATACACTATACACACACATTAATAGGTCTCTTTCTCTGGAAAACTCTGACTAAGCAGATTTTGGTGTCAAGATTGGGCTACTACTATGCCAAATATCTAAAAATGATTAAAAAGCTTTGGCCCTAAGTAATGGGTAAAGACTAGAAGAGTTTTAAGGCATACATTACAGTAAGCCAAGAATTCCCTGAAAAAATTCCAAAAGTAATTCTGGTGGATAGTCATAAAATTAAGATAACTGTAGAAAAAAATTCTCATCTTCTTAGAGAATACATAAATATTCATGAACAGAATTTTGGTAGAAAGATAGACAGTAAAGGCAATTCTGATATTATGTCAGATTGAAATGAAGAACATGTTATTAGACAATGGAAATGAGAGGTTTTTAATAAAAGGGCAAAGGGCTCAACTGAATTGAGTTCATTTTCTAGTGTTTTGTAGAAAGTAGGTTACAAGAAATGGAATTAGATATTCAGCTGATGAATTGTTTAAGCCAAATGTTGAAGAAGCAGTTTGGTTTCTCCTTCTGCTTACAGTAAAATATGAGAAGACAGAAATACATTAAGGATAAAACTGTTAGCAAAAAATAACCAGAACTTAAAGATTTAATAAATTCTTGGTCTATTCATACAGCAAAAAGTAGTGTGTTTGGACAAGAATACTAAGGATGAGGCAGGCTATGGGTGGGTCCTTCATGGAAAGTCCCATGGGTAGTCCTTTGGAGCCAATATGTCAGGGCCATTATCTTGAGTCATTAGAATAACCGTGTTACCCCAGTAGATCTTGCTAACATAATATTAGTCCAAAGCAAATTAGTCTTGAGCCTTAAAATCTCTTAAAATTTGCTTTGCTAAGTGTTGGGATTTGCTTGGGACCCATCACACCTTCCTTCCTTCCCTCCAATTCTCCCTTTTAGAATAAGAATGTCTATTTTACACTTGTCCCACCATTGTACTTTGGAAGTACAGTATATATGTAACTTACCTGGTTTCACAGGCACACAGGGCAAGAGGGATTTTGTCCCAGAATGAATTATACCTAAAGTTCAACCCCATCTAATTTTGATGATATTTAGATAAGACTTGCAACTTTAGAGCTGATGCTCAAATGAGTTAAGACTTTGGAGGATATTTGGATGAAATGAATATATTTAGCAAGTTGGAGGACATGAATTTTGGAGCGCCAGGGTGCAATGGGAATGTTATAGACTAAAAATGTGTGGGTTCTCACATTTAATATTTGAAGCTCTAAACCTCAATGTAATAATATTTGGGGGTAGGGCCATTAAGAAATAATTAAATTTAGATAAGGTCATGATGGTGGTGTTCCCATGAGATTACTGTGCTTATAAGAAGAGGAAGAGACAGGAAAGTGCCATATCTGTATGTCCCTACATGGAAGAGATCAGTGAGCACAACGAGAGAGGGTGCGCCTGCAGCCCGGGAAGTGGGCTCTCACCAGAAACCAAATCTGCTGGTACCTTGATCTTGGATTTCCCAGCCTCTAAAACGGTGAGAAATACCTATTTATTTAAGCTACTCAGTCATTTTATAATAGTGGCCTAAGCAGCCTAAAGCCATATAGTTTTTTTTGTTTGTTTGTTTGTTTTGTATTTTTCTGAAGTTGGAAACGCAGAGGCAGTCAGACAGACTCTCGCATGTGCCCGACCGGGATCCACCCGGCACGCCCACCAGGGGGCAATGCTCTGCCCATCTGGGGCATCGCTCTGTCATGACCAGAGCCACTCTAGCACCTGGGGCAGAGGCCAAGGAGCCATCCTCAGCACCCGGGCAAACTTTGCTCCAATGAAGCCTTGGCTGCAAGAGGGGAAGAGAGAGACAGAGAGGAAGGAGAGAGGGAGGGATGGAGAAGCAAATGGGCGCTTCTCCTGTGTGCCCTGGCCGGGAATCGAACCCGGGACTCCTGCACACCAGGCCAACGCCCTACCACTGAGCCAACCAGCCAGGGCCAAAAGTCATATAGTTTTGCTAGAAATAAAATACATGAAGGAAAAAACAGGAAATTAATTCCAAATTTTGAAGTTTGGAAGCTAGTCATCACAGAAGATAGCACATATCCTGGTTCTCAAAGAGGAGTAAAATTTAGACAGCTACTCTTTGTAAAGGCAGATTTACTTTCCTGGAAGAGGACTGAAAGTGAAATTGACTATGACTAGAATTATCCCCCTGTACTATAAGGATCAGGCCTGCAGAAACGGAGGATGAAGTAGCAGAGATTATATTATGGAAATCACTTATTGTATCATATAAAACTACATGTGTAATCCATGAGTCCATGAAACCTTCTTTGTTTGTTATTAGTTTTCTTTGGTTTTAGTGAAACTACTAACTTATACTAATAATAACTCAATTATAAATCAGAGAATGGGAATCTGAAGGGACCTTAGACAATATCTATTCATAAAATTTTCCTGTAGCCCTGAAGATTGCTACCAGTTTTTTTCATACTTCAAATAAAAAGGCATTTACAATACTTTTCTTTTTTTTCTGAAGTGAGAAGAAGGGAGGCAGAGAGACAGACTTTGGCGTGTGCCTGACTGGGATCAACCCAGCAAGCCCACTGGGGGTGATGCTCTGTCCCTCTGGGGCATTGCTCTGTTGCAACGGGAGCCATCTTCAGCTCCTTAGGCGGAAGCCATGAAGCCATCCTCAGTGCCTGGGCCAACTTTGCTCCAATGGAGCCTTCGTTACGGGAGGGGAAGAGAGAGGCAGAGAGAAAGGAGAGGGGGAGGGGTGGAGAAGTAGATGGGTGCTTCTCCTGTGTACCTTGGCCGGAAATTGAACCCATGACTTCCACTTGCTGGGTGGATGCTCTACCACTGAGCCAACCAGCCAGGGCCAGCATTTAGAACATTTTAAAGTTGTCTATGACCTATTATTAGCAAGCTTTTTTATAAAATTAAGATCTATATTGACTCCCTGACTCAGTACTTTTAAAATAGTTATGTGTACAATATTTTATTTAATGTTCTCCATAATATTTTAAATTTGAAATTCCAAGAATCTGTTGTTATTGAAACAATTAAAATAGCAGCAACCCTATATTAGAATACTGATCTTACCAGCACTAAGACCAAGTCACTATCTCACTCTCAAAGAAAAATAATTATCATCTTGTAAAACAGATCGAAATGATTTAGAAAGAACTTTCCATTAGACCAGGCCTACCAGTTTCAAGTCCAGAGTTAGATTTTCATAGCAGTTACCCCAGAGAATTTTTTCAGGGTACTATTATAAAAACTGTCATTTGATGACAAATCATGGGACCGTACTTTCACATGGAATGGCAAAGCAAATTATATTAACTTACAGGGAAGGAATGTTTTCAGGTGACAGTGTAAAAAGCTTTGATGCAGAGATGTTGCAGGTTAACTTCAAAGACAGACCCTGCTGCATTTAAGAGGAAACATAAGTATATCCTGAGGAGTGCACATTTTTATCTATTCAACGACTCCCTTTTAAGTAGGTCCCAATTACTTTCACAAAACATTGGTGTTATGTACTATGTTCCCTCTGTTTAAATTAACATGTTGTAACATTAATGCCCAAAATGACCTTAATTGACAATAAGGCTTGGTAATTAGACCATAAGGGTGGAACTCAAATTCAATAGGACTGGTGTTCTTTTACAAAGAGGAAGAGGATATAGAGAGGTACTGCTGATTTTAAGTGAGGGAGAGAGACCTCACCAAAAATCAATACTCCTTGTGCCTTGATCTTAGACTCTCAGCTCCAGAACGTGGAGAAAATGTATTTTTGTTGTTTAAGCCACACAGTCCATGGTATTTTGTTATGGTAATTTGAGTTGACTAATGCAATTAGACTCACTTTTATATTTTGGAAACTATAAGATATACTCTCTCACCTGACCAGGTTGTGGTGCTGTGGATGGAGCATCGGACTGGGACACTGAGGACCCAGGTTAGAAACCCCAATGTTGCCAGCTTGAGCGCTGGCTCATCTGGTTTGAGCAAGGCTGACCACCATGAGCCCAAGGTTGCTGGCTTGAGCAAGGTGTCAGTCGGTCTGCTGTAGGCCCTGGTCAAGGCACATATGAGAAAGCAATGAATGAATAACTAAGGAGACTAAGGAGCCAGAACAAAGAATTGATGCTTCTCATCTTTCTCCCTTCCTGTCTGTCTGTTCCTATCTATCCCAATCTCTGTTTCTCTTTTTCTTTGTCACAAAGAAAGGACATACCCTCTTAATGGCCACATAAATGAAAGTATTTTACTAGGAAAACACAGCTTTACTGATTTAAAATTCTTAAACTCTCTTAATTATGGTAACACCCTAGACCCTGCAAATACTTTGTGATACCCTTATAAAAAAAAATTGTAGGCCCTGGCTGGTTGACTCAGTGATAGAGTGTCGGCCTGGCATGCAGGAGTCTCAGGTTCAATTCCCAACCAGGGCACACAGGAGAAGTGCCCATCTGCTTCTCCACCCCTCCCCCTCTCCTTCCTCTCTGTCTCTCTCTTCCCCTCCTGCAGCCAAGGCTCCACTGGAGCAAAGTTGGCCCGGGCACTGGGGACGGCTCCATGGCCTCTGCCTCAGGCCCTAGAATGGCTCTGGTCACAACAGAGCAACGCCCCAGATGGGCAGAGCATCGCTCCCTGGTGGGCATGCCAGGTGGATCCCGGTCGGGCGCATGCGGGAGTCTGTCTGACTGCCTCCCCATTTCCAACTTCAGAAAACTACAAAAACAAACAAACAAACAAAAAATATTGCAAGCATACCCTTTCCATGGATGACTGAAAGTATGAGTCTGCCTAATTGTGTCAATCAGAAGATTTAAGTGACGCCATAGTCACCTACAAACTATGTTACTGAAAAACATTGCAACTAGCTGTACACAGTCCCCAGATGTATAGCTGTAGTGCATGTGTGTGCATGTGCATACGTGTGTGTGAGACAGAGTTGGACAATTGTTAGAAATCTTAATCTTCTTTTTGTATACATTAATTATAGTAGGAAAAGGGAGATGAGTTTCATCCATTTATAGTTGAATACAGCTCCCCCCTATTTTGAATATATGAAAAGTAAAGATATTATATAAACAGTGTGAGAGAAAAGAAATAATGTTTTAAGGTTCCCGAATAGTTGTAGCTATGACACCTGTATTTCTTTGTGTTTGTGCATTTCTTGGTAAGACAGAAAAGTAAGTTGTGTACTCTGTGAACAGAATGCAGGAGGGTGTACTGAGCTGAAAAATAATTTTGTGTATTGCTTCCAAAACTGTGATGGGAACAAAAATGAAATAAAAGGCTGTGAAAATTTATTTATTTCTTCTCATGTAATCAAAAGCTAAAAAAGCAATAAAAGGAGACAATTCTTATACATACATTGTGTTTTATTTCACACAAAGAATTCTAAGATTGGCCTGACCAGGCAGTGGCACAGTGGATAGAGCGTCGGACTGGGAAGTGGAGGACCCAGGTTCAAGACCCCGAGGTCGCCAGCTTGAGTGCAGGCTCATCTGGTTTGATCAAGGTTCACCAGCTTGGACCCAAGGTCACTGGCTCGAGCAAGGGATCACTCAGTCTGCTGTAGCCCCCCAGTCAAGGCACATATGAGAAATCAATCAATGAACAACTAAGGAACCTCAATGAAGAATTGATATTTCTCATACCTTCCTATCTGTCCCTATCTGTCCCTCTCTCTGACTCTCCCTGTCTCTGCCACAAAACAACAACAACAACAAAAAATAATTCTAAGATTGGCTACTTTTATTTATCTTCTAGCTTTTACTATTCACTAGTGATTTATTAATTTATAATATATCTTTACAGTTGTTATGCTTGTCACATAGGGTTCAGTTTACACCAGTTATTTAGAAATACCAATACATGTGTTAACACAATTCACTACAAAGTGGAATTTAGTGAAAAAGGGTTTCCCATGGGTCCTATCTAAGATTTACTGATGTATTAAAATTTCAAAAAGGATTTACCATACAAAAGCTCTAAAGTAAATGTGAATTACAGCATTAACAAAAAATATAGCCAAACAGCAGGACAGTGGCGCTTGCAGGAGATATCTTGTGTATTAAGTAGGGCCGTATGAAAGCAGTGCATGGCTCAGACCTAAGATCTGGTCCCCAGAAGGATACCACAGATGCACAAATATGATCAATCATATGACAATTAACACAAGTAAATCAAACTCACAAGTGTAAATACACAGAGGTGTGACAAGAAATACAGATATTCTGGTTTGAACAGAATTTATTTTTCCTCCAGATATATTCAAATAAAACACCATGTTTTAATCAGAAAATTGTCCAATAAGCTTAAATTCAATCAAAAGTAGGGAGAATTGGGTGAATCATATTAATGTTGATAGTCACTATATCATGTTAATTTTTTTTTTAAGGGAGAGGCGGGAGGCAGAGAAGACTCCCTCATGGGCCTGGATTCACCCAGCAAGTCCCTTACCAGGTGATGCTCTGCCCATCTGGGCTTCTGCTTCATTGCTCAGCAACCAAGCTATTTTAGCAGCTGAGAAAGGCCATAGAGCCATCTTTAGCTCCCAGGGACAACTTGCTGTAATGTTTTGAGCCATAGCTGTGGGAAGGGAAGAGAGAGAAAAAGCAAGAAGGAGGAGGGATGGAAAAGCAGATGGTCACTTCTCCTGTGAGCCCTGACTGGGAATTGAACCTGGGACATCCACACACCAGGCTGACGCTCCACCACTGAGCCAGCAGGCCAGAGCCTATAACATGTTATCTTCGTGCATGCACATGAACTAGGAAGAGCATTCTTGTTGGAATATTTTTTTTTCTGCAGAATGTTGATATGCTGACAAATTAAAACTCTCTGCAAAATGTCCATCAGGCTCTTTTCCTATTAACATATTAACCAGTTTATTTTCTCTTGTCCTTCAAACTTCCCTGGGCAAATGATTTATATTGCATGTTACAGGTTGCCTAACATCTTTTCCCACAGTCTGTTAATTGAATTTCACTGGAGTGACACTGGTTAACATAATTATACAGTTTTCTGGTGCCCAATTCTACAACACATCTCTGTACATTGTATTGTGTGTTCATCTAATCCGAAGTCAAATCTTTGTCCATCACCAATTATCCCTCTATATCTTCATCTATCTTTCCCACCTCCACAGACTTTTTTCCGGTCAGATTTCTGATTTTGTTTAGGAATTCTCCTCTGCACCATACAGGATTGTGTTTGGGCTGGCTGACTTCTGTCTTAACTCAAGTAGGATCTGATTTTTATCTTTATATATTACTTTATCTACTGCCAGTGATTAGTTCAAACATGTTTATGTTATTTAATTCTGTCTTATAAAATGCCCAGTAAAAAAGGTTGACTTTTTTTGTGGCAGAGACAGGGAGAGTCAGAGAAAGGGACAGATAGGGACAGACAGGAAGGAAGAGAGATGAGAAACATCAGTTCTTCATTGTGGTTCCTTAGTTGTTCATTGATTGATTTCTCTTGAGGTTGACTGACTTTTGATGTTTCTTATCTTACAAGAGGAAACCACAAGAAGAGAAGTTCTTTTCCCTATGAGTATTGTTGAGTCTGAGTATCACAGGCTGAACGAATAAATCTGTTGTCTTACAAGCAACTGACTACTAAAAGGACAGAGCCAACATTGGCACTAACAAGAAGAAGAAAATATGCTAGATTGTTGATGACTTCACTCAGCTATTGAATATGCTAATCTTAATCACCTCTTCACGTTTGAATACTTAGGCTCATGAGACAAAACTAGCCCTTAAGTATGACTCGATTTAATGCTGCATTTATATTAAAATTGAAAATAATTTTTAAGGAACAGAGAATTGTTTCAGGACACCCCTCTTCACATTTTCTTTATTGTTTCTATTTACAGAGGATAAATATAGCCTGGATTTCTTCCTTTTCCTTTAAACACTCTGTTTCTTTTATCAGTTTTTGTTTTTCAGGAATCAATCATTAACCAGCTTTTTTCCCCTGTCCACACTATTTCTATAGTTAATATGAACAGATCCCTTGGCTTTAAATCTATTCATATGACTAAAATTTCCACATATATTTCTTCAAACAGACCTCTTTAGAGGCTTCTGACTCCCATAAACAGCTTTCCAGTTGACATACCATTTGTATGTCTAATAGTTGTTTTAAAGTGCTTATGCACAATATATCCAGCTCTACACTCCAAGTTCTCTCAATAGTTCCCTTATTAGTAAAAAACACAATCTTTGATTTATCATCCATGAATATTACTATCTTCAAATATTACCTGAGCCACCCATCTTAAAGTTCTCTAAATCCACAATCTTCAAACACTTCAGAATTTGTCTTAAGCACCATCATTTGATACCTATTCTAGAGCAACAGAGTTTTAGTATACCCATATAGATTGTCACTCTTAAGTTAAACTTTTCAATGATTTTTTCATTGTCCTAAAAATAAAGTGAGCTTCCACAATATTATGTGAAATCCCATATAAGCTGACTTTACCTATCTCTCTGACCTCGACTAAAGCTACATTCAGCCTCCCTAAGTCAAATCCGGCCACTCTGGATTTGCTCTAGATCCCTGATATCTATCAAGTTCCAAAGCTGTGCCTTGCCTTGCTAGTGTTATATATCAATCTGGGAGAAACTTTAACTCTCAGATCTTACCTTCTGAGCTTTTGAATTACAATCGCAGTTCAAACGTTATCTTTTGAAAAGGATCTGCCTCACTACTCAATCTAAATCAGTTTCCTTTTTCAGTGCTCTCTATAAAACAGTACCCATACAAATTTATAAAATGTTCCAAATGCTAGCAGTTACTGGGCAAATGTTATGCTTTAAGCGGAGCCTTGAAAAGCAACACAGCTTAAAATATCAACTCATTCACTGAAATCCCATTTTTCTAAAATCATATTTTATTTTTCTCCATTTAACTTACTGATATCTGATATAACATTTATTACTTGTTCATTGCGAAATTCTCACACAGACATCAAACTACCTGAAGGCTGGATTTTACTGCTGTTTTTTTTTTCTTTCCTATTGCATTACCACTGTCCAAGTCTCTTAGAACACAGCACATGATCAGCAAATTTTTTTTAAATAAATGATTAAATCTTATTTTATTCATAGTATTTACTCTCTAAAATAATTTTTGTTACATTTATTTTAGGACTTCTTTCTTCTAGAATATAAACTTTTGATAACAAGAAATTGGCTTGTCAAAGTCACTGTAGCATCTTTAGTTCAAAGAAAATTAGCTGCCAATTAATAAACATCATGTCTATAAGCGAATAGATTGATTAATTTCCTTGATAGTGATGGAAGCTTGCGTTTGGCATCAGCATTTTTTAAATGTTGTACATTTTGTTTTAGGTTTTTATTTTCTGTTCTTTCTTGATAATGTAATAAAACATCATGGTTAAGTGTACATTCTGGGTAAAGCCTGTACTTGAATCCTCACTTCCACTATGTGTGCTGTATAAAATATATCTTTAATTCATTTTAGAGAGGAAAAGTAAAGAGAGAGATAGAGACAGAAGGGGGGTACAAGCAGGAAGCATCAACTTCCATATGAGCCTTGACCAGGCAAACCCAGGTTTTCGAATCAGTGACCTCAGCATTCCAGGTCGACGCTTTAATCACTGCACCACCACAGGTCAGGACATGGAAATTTATTTAACTTATCCTCCTCAATGTATTCTTATGATTAATAAAAATAATATTATCTATTTTAGAGTCACTATAGAAATTGCATGAGTTAGTATTGGACAAGTGCTTTGCACAAATTATTCTGTATATGCTAAAATTATTTTATTAGTCACTCATTTTTATCCAGCCTAAGGAAAAAGACTCCTAGGTTGTTACAGTTAGGAAGAAGTCTGCACCCACAGGCAATCACAAAAGAGGTATTTAGAAACTTCAGACACCCCGCCCCATATATTGATCAGAACAACTGATACCAGGTGAAGGCTGACAGTCTCCTAGCACCCCAATTGTAATCCCTGCCTTCACTGTGGTCAAATTCTTCTGCTGCTCTGCAACTTCCTTCTCTGGTGTTTTCTGTTTTTCTTACACCCAGGAGAACTGAGTGGTACAGCTGTCTGAAAAATTTACATTCTCTCTCTTTCTCACCAATCTCTGTCTCATGGAGCTGTGAGAATGCAATTCTGTCTCATACTTTGAATGCAGTAAGAAGGAAGAAAACATTTGTCATTTCCCTATGGCTTGAAAATCTCTCTCAACTCAACCTATCAAAGTTCTTTACCTTGAGTATTGGAACACAAGCTTAGTAACTATAAAAAGCAGTCTTCACTTTCCTTTGGTGAATTTCCTGCTGTGCATATTTTCTTGTAGTAGAAACATTTCTTGTTTAAATTTAACTGAGTCTTGTTAGAGACTCCTAGTACCTTGAATAATATTATCCTGTAATGCGACAATATTCAGCATCATTTCCTTAAAGTGTTATTATGTCATTCTACAGTAATAATACACAACTTTGTTAAATAAGCTAACTTTTCTGAAGTAAAAAAGTTTTTCTTACTCTTTTCCCTGATTCAACCCAACTTTCCAAAGAACAAGGATGCATTTCACTGCATCTTTCCTTTCTATATTTTACTCACCTCCTCACAAGTTTGCAGTAGCTTTTTATTTCCCACAGGATACCCTCCCACATACTTGCCATTTGAAACCATGTATCAATGCACACTCTGATCTTGAATAGCATTTCGGGCTTTGCTTTCCACCCTTGTTACAGACAAAGATTTTCTGCTACACACCATAGTTGTGTTGTCTTTCAGTGTGTCTTCAGAAAACCTTTTCCCAGTGTGCATATCATATCATCTTATCTATCTAAACTCCAAGCTGAAATGTCTTCTCTCTCTTTCTGAATAATATAGGCTTGCATGATTCTCTTTTTTCGGAATTTGATTTGTACTAACATCCTATATACCATCTGAATGATGTTCTTCTATGATAACTGTCCTTCACCTGAGTTTTTTGACTCCATGTAAACAGAAAACTATTTTAAAATGACATCTTACAATACTAGCATCTTTTTTTCTCTCCAAAAAGCACAGGTACTCAAAATAATTATTAATAGAGCAAGTGAAAAGTTTAATCCAGTCTCTGTAATTGTGAAACAAGATGTCAAAAAAGAAATGCTGACCCCAAAATAATTGTCCAGATCTAAGAAAAATTTTAAGTAGCTTCAGCATCATTTGACCCTTACCTTTACATATTTTCCCTCAATAGGACTAATTTTCTATTTTTGTTAGATCTCCATGAGTCAATACTTTTTAGAAAATATGAAAGCATGATAAAATTGAAAATCATAGAATAAATAATGACATTTTAAGGAAAATACAATTTTAACAAGAAATGTTGAAACATCCCAAATGTTCCCTTTCTTTAGTAGTTATTCTTCACAAATAAAACAAATTTAATATACTATGCATATATGCTATTTTAATTAAGACTTACAAACAAATAGTTGAGATTAATAGAGCAGATACTCCAGTGACTTTCCAATATTAAACATCCTTTTAGAGAACCTGTCCTTCCACCAAAAAGACGCATCTAGTTGGTTCTTAATTTGTTTCTTTTTGTTCATCTTTCTACCTTTTACTCAAGAGCCACTCCTGAAATTTCAAAGACTTGATTAACCCACACTAGAGATTGCTGAGTCATTTTATGCTGCATTACTAAAAGATATCTTGCAGGGAGATGCTGCACTATTCAGCCCTTCTAATATACGAGTCACCATTAAGTCAAATGACCAACTTCATAGAGTCTTGTCATTGAAGAGTGTCTTGTTTGAAAAATAGTTATAATTGGTAAAGATACAACATCAAGCTATGGTTTATTTTAAACTGGTTGCTACAGCTACAATTATTTTAGTATATTACTCTAAGATTTATAGTTTGTGGTGCTGGAAACAATGCTGAACTCTTACTAGTATGTGCCATTCCTCCACCACGGTCTCCCTGTTTTCTTTGTGCCATATGTTCTCCATATTGCTGACAGGTGTTTTAATCTTTGTTGCTTAAATTCTTTCCACCAGAAATTAGACAACGTTTTTCAGAGACAATTTGCAAAAGCTGTTGCAACTGAGGACTTCTAAACCTGGAAACTTTCTGTGGTCCCCCTCGCCCACGTGTTCGCGGAAGCGGAGAAAGCAGTGGAAGGAGAAACTGCTGAGAGATGAGGCTAAATACGGAGAGAAATAAGGATGGTGTCTTGTTATAGGGATCTGCCCTGGAGATCTTAAAACAGCCTTGTATGCTTGTAGTAAAATCCATTTGCTTAAACCAGTTCAAGTTACTTTCTGTTATTTGCAATCAAATGTGTTTTCAACTAAGTACGAAATATTTTGAAATATTCCTGAGGGAATTAAATAAAATATTAGGGTTATCTCACTAAAGTCTGGAAAGTTCAGCAAGAAATTCACAAGCAAGAAACTGTGAAGGAGTAACCCTTACTGTAAGACTTGATTTTGTGCCACTGAAGTGTTAATACACATGGAAGCTTACAAAAAATTAGACTATTTATAACAGAGTACTAATTTTAAGAAATCCAGAACTCCCAAAATTTAGAAGAAGCAACTATATTTAGTACTATGAAAAAAGCTAAGCCATTATTGATAAAATCATCCACATCATCTTTCATTTTATGTTCTTTTTTTTTTTTTTTTTTTTTTTTTTTTTTTGTATTTTTCTGAAGTGAGGAGTTAGGAGGCAGAGAGACTCCTGCATGTGCCCTACCGGGATCTACCCGGCATGCCCACCAGAGGGCGATGTTCTACTCATCTGGGCGTTGCACCATTGCAACCGGAGCCATTCAGCCATCCTCAGTGCCTGGGCCAACTTTGCTCCAATAGAGCCTTGGCTATAGGAGGAGAAGATAGAGAGAAAGGAAAACGGGAAGGGTTGAGAAGCAGATGAGCACTTCTCCCGTGTTCCCTGACTGGTAATTGAACTGGAACATCCGCACGATGGGCCGATACTCTGCCACTGAGCCAACTGGCAATGGCACATCCTTTATATTCTTTAAAAAACTATGAACCCCAATTATATTCGGCAAATGTTGAACTTTATCTAATGAGGGGAATATGCTCTGACTTTCAACTTTTGGAGAGCTGAATTTTCTGGCATACCCATTTTAAAATAGTCTCCTTTTGCGTCATATATTACAGTTTGGAATCATAAAACTCCATTTTCATTTTTTTTTCATTTTTTTTTCTGAAGCTGGAAACAGGGAGAGAGACAGTCAGACAGACTCCCGCATGCGCCCGACCGGGATCCACCCGGCACGCCCACCAGGGGCCACGCTCTGCCCACCAGGGGGCGATGCTCTGCCCCTCTGGGGCGTCGCCATGTTGCGACCAGAGCCACTCTAGCGCCTGAGGCAGAGGCCACAGAGCCATCCCCAGCTCCCGGGCCTTCTTTGCTCCAATGGAGCCTTGGCTGCGGGAGGGGAAGAGAGAGACAGAAAGGAAAGCGCGGCGGAGGGGTGGAGAAGCAAATGGGCGCTTCTCCTGTGTGCCCTGGCCGGGAATCAAACCCGGGTCCTCCGCACGCTAGGCCGACGCTCTACCGCTGAGCCAACCGGCCAGGGCCAAAACTCCATTTTCTTATAACATAATGTTAGAATTGAAGATAGGTCCTCTCCTTGGTTTAAACAAACAAACAAACAAATTGTTAAATAAATAATTAGCCTGGCCTGTGGTGGCATGTTGGATAGAACCTTGACCTAGAGTGCTGAGGACACTGGTTCAAATTCCTGGGCTCGCACAGTCAAGGATCATACAAAAAGCAACCAATGAAAAACTAAAGTGAAGCAACTATGAGTTGAAATTTACTGCCCTTGCCCCCTCTCTTTATCTCTCTAAACTCAATAAATAAAATCTTATAAAATAAATAAATATTTTTTGTATATTATATGGATTTGGCTATCTTTTTATATAAACAATTATATTTATATTTATTAGTAGTTTGAAGTTGTAATTCTACGTCCTCAAAATACAGAAAGAGGAATTGAGATGTAAAAAGTTTAAATGTACTTCCTTGGCCAGTTGGCTCAGTGGTAGAGCGTCAGCCTGGCATGCAGGAGTCCCTGGTTTGATTCCCGGCCAGGGTACACAGGAGAAGCGCCCATCTCCTTCTCCACCCCTCCTCCTCTCCTTCCTCTCTGTCTCTTTCTTCCCCTCCTGCAGCCAAGGCTCCATTGGAGCAAAGTTGGCCCGGACACTGAGGATGGCTCTATGGCCTCTGCCTCAGGTGCTAGAATGGCTCTGGTTGCAACAGAACAAGGCCCAAGATGGGCAGAGCATCGCCCCTTGGTGGGCATGCCGGTGGATCCCGGTCGGGCAGACACATGTGGAAGTCTGACTGCCTCCTCGTTTCCAACTTCAGAAAAATCCAAAAAAAAAAAAAAAGTTTAAATGTACTATATTTTCTCAGGGCTACAAAGCTAATGAATGGATGAGCAGCAGAGACCTTAATGAGGTTAGTAAAAACAATCATTTCTCTTCTATTACAAATCAAAAGCTCTAGCTCTCAGCTAGCTCTCAGCTTCAGATTATGTCACCTAGCTCTCAGCTTCAGATTATGTGGGAAATTGGTAGCAATATAGATTTCCAGCTTTCATTTTCCAAAGCAAATTCTTATCAGTCTTCCTGGAATAATAAGGATTGCGTTAAGGAAAAGACACACACACATTTCTCCATTTATGAAACTCAATATGGCAATTATTAAAACTCTTTCAACAGAAAAGTATTTTGGAGAGAAAAAATAGAGAGCATTCCTCAAATTCAATAAATGCCAAGGCTGACAATACAAGGCTATATGTGCCCCCAAGGGAGATGATAATTACTTCTTTCCTTTTAATATGTAAACTGGGATAAGGAGATATAATAAAAAGAAAACATTAACACATTTTTTGGTATTTAATCTTACTTTTATGTGTTTGTTAATATGACTAAAATTCATGGAAATTTCTTCAATGTCATTTTTTTTCTGTCCTAAATGGTATACTTTATCAAAATGCTATAAGAAGGTGAATGGGAAGTTTTTTCCATCCATTACGGTTTACTTGCATTTTTCCTTGAATAATTATCATAAAACCTGAAATGACATGTGTTATTTACATCATTTAATTTTGGAGAGGCTTCAGCTCCTTGGGGAATGTCTGTTACAGAATCAGTATATCAAAGCACTAAATGAGCTTTGGGCAAAAGAAAGCGCTTTGGAGATGAAGTGCCGGCTCTGACTGCTTAGTTCTAGAGCATTAACTAAATTAGTAAGATTTTGCTGGCAGGTACAGACATCCATTCCATTTAATTTCTACATAGTTTGCACCTTTTAAAGTATGTCTATATAGTGTGACTTTAAATGTTTTTATTAATAATTAAGTGGTTTTAGCTTATAATTATTCCCTTGGCTAGCTTTACTAAAATGAACATGTATATTTATGTTTCTCAATTTTAGAGTTTAAAACATCTAATCTGGTTTTATTTAATAATTTATCATTTATATTTCATATAATAAAAGCAATGGAGATGTTATGGAACATATGCATAAACTGAAAAGCTCAAGGAAGGAAAGTAAAATCCATATAACAAACCATGCTTCTGTAAACAATATAAATGTTTTTTTATCTTACTCATTCTTTAATGATATATTTATTTTCTTTGGTTTTGCAGTCCAAATTCAATTCAATATTTTGGTTTTTCATTGACAGTAAGTTCTCATATGCATTAGAAAAATGTTATATATCTCAACTAGAAAGTATCTGATGTTTAACTATTTAATACATTATAAGTTAGTGAGTCTTTCATCCCTGGATAAAAAAAAAACTTATTTTGAATATATTACTATTATAAATATTGTTACAATAAGCATCTCTGTATATACATTTTTATTAAAGTTCCACTATTTCAATCATTGAGCCAAAAGTTATCAGCATTTTAAGTGCTGGTCATAGGTATCAAAGTCAGAGAAATGGATGTTTTAATTTCTTTACAATATGTGGTCTCATTATATCCCTCTTTTTTTTACCCCTATTCTGAAACCAAAAAGAAATTTAATTTTAATATGCCTTTACATTTGTGTAACAAAATGACTGTAAGCAAGAACAAACAGGCTCCTTGCAAGAATATTCCTTAGATCCAAGCATCTAAGTGCAGTGTCTTTTCTGCAGCCATCACATTTTTCTTTGGGAGTGTCCCATTTGCACTTATCGCACATCTGGACCCTCATTCTGGATGCACCACTGTGAATTGGCCTTATTACAACCTAATCACACCCCGCCTACATTGCACAGCGAGTGATTCAAGAAGACACAGCATTAAGCCTACTAAATATGCATAAATCTCTTCAATTAAAACTCTGCAGGATCGTTTGATGTTGAACATACAGACTAATTGTTAATGTCCCTGAACTGTGGTAATATAATTATTTGTGCAAATTAAATTCTTTGTAATTTTTTTCTAAAATTTTCATTTTGTGATCCTAACAGGGATGAAACATCCTCTCTATTGAACTGATTAGTTAATTTTTAACTAAAGACTATACCCTTATTTCAACATTTACCATGTTCTCCAATGTCACATTTTAGTTATTTCTGTGTGCAATCTCCCAATTTTATTCTGGATAATACATGCATTGAAGGAAGATATATTTAAGTCTTTGTACCATCATCAATGACATGTGCATTAAGAGAAACAATCAGAAAAACATTAACAACAGAATCATCACATTAAGCAGCCCCTCAAAAAATTACTGTTTAGTGAAGAAAACAAACTTTAAAAAATTCATCAAAAACAGTCGGTTTCTTCATTATGATGTGTGAAATATATTATTCATTTACTCTAGGCTCAAATCTAAAACTTAATGCACTCATACTTTTTAAAACTAATAGCCTGAGGGTTTGCCTGAAAATTGACATTCTCTGCTGTTCCATAATTGATGCTAACTTATAGTTTCTTCTAAGTTAAAATTGGTAATAAGTTTATTTTAGGGTGTCTTTTGATCATAAGAGTTTGGAAGACACTAAAACAAATAGTCTCCAAATAACACATGCTAGTTCAGGAAAAATGCAGTCATTGGGAAAATAATCTAACCTTTCCACTTCTCACTTGGCTGTATAACATTGAAACAATAAGGCCAGACAAACCTATTATCAATAAAATGACTTGGAGTCTGGCCTAAAATGATGCTGAGGTAGCAGTGTTAGACAGGGTAACAATTAGTCTTTTGTAAAGAAAATGTGCCTCTAAATAGAAAATATCGTCAAGGCCTATGTAATCTCACTTTGTTATTCAGGTAGATTACTCACACAACATTTCATTTCTGAAACCGTTTTTTTCTGTACTAGGCACTGTGGTGAATACAGGAGATATAAATTGTATGCTGACACATAGGGCCCATGCTTTCACAACCCTCTTAATTCAAAACAAACCTTGCGACCAGAGAAACACATTTCCCAAGCACACATCAATGTGAATTAGTGACTTGTCTGAGATCTCTGCAACTGTGCTGAGAAATTAAGAGTTGTGATTTGATAAGGTAAGGGAGGGCAGAGATGTTTCTTTTGAGAAAGTGTTGGCCACGGTGAATTTGGAGGGATGTGTAAAAGGGGAGGAAAAGCACCCCTGGGCAAAGGGAGATTATGGTTCTATATGTGATTCTGGCAATGGGTGTGGGGTCAGAATTATATCGGTTGGATTTGATGATGGCATTTTGTAACAACACAGATAAGAGATATTTAGGATGAAATAAATGAAAAAAGAATATACATCATTAACAAAAACTAATTAATTTAAAGGTAGAATAGAGTTTTCTATAATTAGAGAGTAATGAAAGCACTAAATAATCTGGGTAGATTTGTGTTCCTGTCATTAAAAAAGTACCAGATAACATGAACATCATGGACATGGACATAAAAGTACTTAGAAATGCTGGATAAATATGTTTATAAAACTAAGTTTTCGAGAAATTTAGTGAAGTCTTCTATAGGGAAAACGAAACAAGCAGGAGTTGGAAATGAACGTACAACCAGCCAGTGAGCCTGCTGCCACTCTGCGGTCACTCACTCGCCTGCAGTCGGCACGAGGAGCTTGACCTCTTTGGTCACTAGAGGAGAGGGAACAGGTCTTTAGTACCAGCAAGCAGCTTTTTGAATTGAGACTTAAACACAAAGAGGCATATTAAAATATCAAAAGGTATTTGGAGAGAGGGAGAAAATTTTCCAACCAACAAAGGAGAAATCAAGAAGGCTGGCTGGCTTCTGCCCGGCCTCCTGTGGTGAAGCCAAGAAAGGTAGGCACAAACCCGGAGAATTCCCAGATGCATGCCAGTCCTCAAGAGATTGTGGAAGTAAAGGAATGAAAAAGGGTCATTCATGAAATCTGAAACACTAATTTGAACAAATATAAGCATCCCTATGTTCACTGAAGTGTTAATTACAGTAGCCACGACCTAGAAACAGCCCAAATGCCCATCAGTAGATGAGGGGATGAAAAGCTGTGGTAGCATTTATACAATAGAATAGTACTAGGCAATAAAAATGAAGAAAATCATATTTTTTTCTGACAGCATGGATAGACTTGGAAGAACGTTATGCTAAATGAAATAAGCCATTCAGAGGAAAACAAGTACCATCTGATGTCACTTATATGTGGAATCTAATGAACAAAATAAATTGATGAACAAAATAGAAACAGAGGCAGGAATGCATGGAATGGATGGAAAGCATCAGAGGGGAGGGGTTTGGGAGTTGGATGAAAGAAAGCGAAGGGATTAGGTAAAAAAATATACATACATACATATATATATATATAATACATACATATATATAATATCTAATATACATAGACACAGACAACAGTGTAGTGATAGCCAGAGGGAAAAAGATGTAGAGATAGATGAAGGTAGGCAAAGGGGTAATAAATGGGGATGAAAAGAGATTTATTTTGGGTTATGGATGGTGACACAGTATACAGATAATATTTTGTTGAGTTGTACACTTAAAATCTATATGGTTTGGTGGACTAATGTCACTCCAAAATTAAATAAAAATATACATATAATGTGAAAATAAAATTTAAAAAACATAACAAAACAAAAAATATATAATAATCAGAAGAATACAAATAGTCTTTAATTTAAAAAGCTATAGTTTTAACCCAGGAGTTCATAAAACCGGGCAGAAGTACACAGAGATTTTTGATGGCACCTAACGGTTGAAAATTGCAAAACAAAACTGGATAAAATTACAGTAAGAAATCAGACTTTCCTTGATCTTAACAGAAAATTTAATCATCTATCTCTCATTAATGTTGCAAACAGCAAAAAAAAAAAAAAAAGATTTAAAGTTATGCCAGTTAAACTGAACAATTAAAAATGTTGACCAAGTGAACATTTTTGTAGAAGTACTTATTTTTCTCTTACCTACCTGGACTATTTGTGAAAAATTATTCTTACTTTAGGTCATAAAGCATTCTCAACAAAGTTCAAAGACAATGTACAGACCACATTCACTCAGTAGACAAGATGTGAATTTAAAAATGAATAACCCTTCATTTTCAAAAAGTGAAAATCCTGTAATGTTGATAGATTACTATTGGAGCAAAATATTCATAAAGTTTAAAACACAGTTTGTTTTGGGCAAAACTGAGAGCTCAGATAATAGGGCCTATGGAGAGACAGAGATTTGTATTTCTATCAAATCACAGCTGTGAACATCTTTTGTCTTTTCTTTGGTAGAGAGCCACACTGAAGTAGATTTTTAGTGGAATGAGATTTTCTAGTTCCCTTGCACCCAAGTGTGATTATCCATAAAAATTTCTGGACATTGTGAACTTGGCATAGGTGAGTTACCTTGGATCATGAAGACACAGCTCATAACTGAGAAAAGGCCATTCAACAAAATTAAAAAAAGTGTAGGTTCCTGACAATTGTGAACTAAAATACCCACTTTATTGGAATTCTGAAGCATAGACTATTACATGAAAGAGAAACAATCTTCCATTTATTTTAATTGATATTATTTTGTGTATTAGCAAGTTTATTTCCTAATCAGCATGGAACTCAAAAGGATTTCAAAAATATAAACTGATTAATTCAGATATCTCAAGTTCCTAGCTTTGACTTTGAGAAGTTCGTATGAAACATATTACATATTTAGTTTTTCCTTCTAAATCTGGTCTGCATTTGAGTCAAGAGATATAAGATATATTTAGGTTTACTTAAAGTAAGGGTTGACTTTCAAAATAAGTTTATATTCATCGCATTTACAATTTTCCTTCCACATGTATGCTGTTCAGATTCTAATTTAGGAAAAAGGACACCATCAGCCAGAGAAGTTAAGATGGTAATGACTGGTGACAACTAAGTCACATAATGATTTTCAGAATAAGGCTTCTACTTAGGTCCAATGGGCTGGATTTTGCAGAACTACTTAATGTTATTTATCTCAGCTTTTGGGGGGTGAACACTTTAGACGACAAAGTATAAAATGGCTTTTTTTGGGTTCAGATGCAATTAAAACTTCTGGTTGATAGCCTCATTGGAGAGGGTATAGTACTTGAGGTCAGAAAAGCTGTGGCTATTTGTATTTTTCCAACTAGAATTATCTGCTTATTGCCTCATGAAAAAGTATATTAATGAGAACTTCACAGGATAGTTATGAGAGTTAAGGTGATATATTTGAAAGATATTGGCATAATTATGTACATATATTATTTCCTAATATTTATTTGGTCACTGTACTGTGCATGAATGTCTTGTATTAATTATATTGTTTAGAATTAAAGGTCCTCAGTTTAAATTGTTTGTTTCTTAGGGCATCACTCAGTGTGCTTTATCATAGCATTTTCACAAACAGCCATTTGTAAAATTGGAACTCTCTAGAATTAAAAGGTGAGTGATAAAGAATAAAAATTTTAATTAAGGTACCAATAAAGAAATAACATATATCAGAGTATCATCTGAATATGATAAGGTCAAAGTAAAGTAATGAGAATATATTGGCACTTTGGGCACTTACATTACTCTGCAATGGATCCTAGACTCTAAACCACAGTGGAAAATTCAATGGTTAAACAAAGCACAAAGAGTTAATATTAAATCACAGGGTGTGAAAATATTCCTACAGAATGTTTGCCACTCCATATGTAACCTGATGATGTTTTAGAATTACAGTACCCCACAAACAAAACACGAAGCTTCAAAAAGGATATTATTCATCATTAGGAGAAAAATACATATTGTTTTACTTAGATTTCCATTTAAGTATTACTTTAAGTTACTAAAAAGCATATCTTATTATACTTCTTTAAAATAATATGTAAACTTTACACTATACTATTTAGAATGAAGAATTCCCAGTAAATGAATCTGTATAAAATGTAGTACAGAATTTATCAAATACATAGTCTAAGGGAAAAAAATATATTATTTTCCTAAAATATTTGCTAACCTAATCAGTTCTTTGGGAAAAGAACTAAAAAATATGTTTGTAAAATAACAAAGGACAAAACAATAGTTGATTTTAAAAAATTGACACTTGAAATCAATGCATGGATGGTAAAAAAATAATAACTTTGTACTTTGAAAGAAATATTATTCATCCCAAAACTGAATCCATAAATCCCCAAGGCTTAAGTTATCTTGTAATATTTTTAACTAAAACTACTATTTAAGGGCCACATTTTATAATATTCACTTTATTAGTAAAAAGAACTTTATTGAGCACAAATTAAATTTTATTTTATCAAGATTGTACATACACATGCTTATGTCTACGTCTATATCAATATCCCAATCTATATTACTTCAGACAACACAAGCACATAGTAAATATTAGGAAGTGATCACGTGTATTGTTATTACCTTGACAACAATGCTTCCTTTTTATGATGAAATTTAGGTGGATAACATATTTTAAAATGATAAATACAATACTTTTAATGCTTTGGCATAGAAATGTGATTTAAACACCCATGCCTGAAAATTCATATATTCATAAACATATGAAATATATTTGTTTGATGATTAGAGTTGCATATATTTTATCTTTTGCTTTTAATTTAATTAAAAATATAAAACATATTTTTCAAATTTTCCAGAGTCAAAGCTCACTTTTTTATACTTTCTTTAATCAACGACAGCCTTTTGGCAACCAGTGTAGTCGCTCCTAAACCATTTGATAAGATTATCTGGTGAAAAGTTCCATACTGCTAGTCTGTTCTCCCATTCATATTTTTCTACCTTATAATAACTATGGTATAAAAATAAGTAATGTTTTTGATGGCTTCCTCTGTGGCAGACACCGTTCTAAAAGTATAAAAAATATATTATTTTGTCCTTATAATAACCTTATAAAGTACATATTAAAGGCCTCTTTATACAAATGGGGACATTAAAACATCATAAAGATTATGTAATAATTTCAGTGCCACAAAGCCAATAAAAGGTAAAGCTAGGATTTGTACAAAAGAAACTGACTTTCGAGATATTGTTTTCCAATGAATACCTCTCCAATACCACACAGACCCTGAGAAGAAACAGATATTGTAAACCTATTTAAATAGCTATAAATGAACTATTGATACTTCTGTATAAGCTCCTTTAAAAAATTCTATTAAATTCAGCTAGCTAATTTATAATCTACTTTGTAACAAGTTCCATAATTGTGACTAGGGATATCTACAAGAAGACATGGTGCTCACTTTGTTCTCATCAGAGAAGAACAGTTAAGATCCCCAACTCTGGACCCCAACCTTGTCTGTAAATTACTTATCATATGAACTTGGGCTAATTCTTTCACCTCCTTGTCTTAGTTTCCTCATTTCTAGAATGAGATCAATGACAGACATCTCTCACAGCCTCGCGGCGAGATTTATGTCGAGCTCACATATGGAAAGCACTCGAAAAAACTGTCTAACAATATTTATTTTATAAATGTTTTCAGTCAATTTATATACTGGGATATATATAACAAGAATGTTGTACATGGCTATTTTAGCTACTATATGCATATGTGAGTGTCTGTGTCTGTCATAAGACACATCATTTAATTTTGTTGCTGAAACCTACAACATCTTTCTTCTTTTTAAGTAACCCAGAAGTCAGGTTACTTATCTTGACCTTTGAAACTTAAATTCTACCCATACCATGGCCTGGCAGTTCCAAAGCCATCAGTAACATGTATTCAAGTTTGGAGGTGTACGATCTTCCCATTCTTGCCCATGGCTCTCAATCAATGTTTTTATTTATTAATTCAATGCTGAAACAGAACTTACCTTATTGATGTTGCCCGAGTTCACATTATATCATAATAGAAATAAATTTCCATTCTTCTTCATTTCAACTCTTTAATTGCCTGCCTAACAACTTACTATTTTATATATATTACAACATCAATGTTTCTAAAATGCCTTGACTTATTCCTTTAGCTGGAGAGTAAGCATTCAAACAGCAGTTGGTTCTACTTTTTATTGCCCTCTATTGCTTAGATATTTTTCTTTTCTAAGGTACAAATGTTCAAGCACCTAATTCTATCTACACCATCAGCTGACCCATGTCGTCAGAGGTTAAGCTTTTTCTCCAAAGAATTTACTAGCATAGTACAGTAAGCATAGGCTGCTAGTTAGGTATTAGCAAAAAAGAGAGGAGGAAGTTGGCTAAATTAAGTAGGGAAATGACAGCTTCCTAGACTCACCAGGAGGCAGCCTCTGTCTCCTCCCAAAAACATTACTCCAGAGCAGGAAGGAAAGAACAGTTTTCCAATCTCCCAGGAGAACAACCAGCCCATTTGCTGGGATTACCAGAGGAAGCGAGAACCCCTGGGAAGGAAATCCTCTTGCTGGGTGCATAAGCAGCAGAAGCCTAGATGGTGCAGGAAGAGGTAAGCATATGCACAACAGAAACTAGATGAGGAAGCAGAACTTTGAGGAATGTACAGTAGGAGCCAAAATGCAACATAAAAGAGAGGAATCTAGTCTGGGGAAATCTGGGAAAAGGATCAGATAAAATAAAGGTACAAAATCCTGGAAGATCCAGAAATGGGATTAGATAGAGAAGGCCCAGTAGAAGCCACAAAGATTTGGGAAAATTATTTGTTAGTTTGAAAGAAAGTTTGCCCAAACCCAAAAAGATATTCAAAGCTTCACAGAAGCCTGAGATGTTCTCTCTGTGGCAGCTAT
Source organism: Saccopteryx bilineata (assembly GCF_036850765.1). NCBI lineage: Eukaryota > Metazoa > Chordata > Mammalia > Chiroptera > Emballonuridae > Saccopteryx > Saccopteryx bilineata. Next base: position 289,178,206 of record NC_089490.1, read on the forward strand.
GGATGTGGCAGCCACCCAGATGGAAGCACAGCACAAAAAGTGGGTTAGAAGGAAACAGAGACAAAGCTAAACTACTGAAACTTCAGATGCTAGTGCTGGGGCAATGGCATAGCATCTCGAAGCCCTGACCCTCCTCCTGGTCTTGGTGGCAACAAGTGCAGGCATATGGCCCCAGAGCCTGGACTTCTTCCTCAGCCATACAGAGGTAAGCCACCTGGTCATGGATGAGGCAGAGTGGCAACTTCTTCAAGGGCAACCATGCCCTGCATGTCCTTCCAACAAGTCTTGCACTATACCTCAAATCCTCTTACACATGAGTCCTCAAAATTCTTTTCTCATGACTTCATAAGAACCCATTTCCAGGCTGGTCCAGCAGTCTTGCCTTAGTCCTGGTCCATGTTTGACAACAGTACTTCCTATATACAGTTGACCCAGCATGGTGGGAGAGGTTTTCATTGGCTACATGAGTGGATATGTCATAGGAATAGGTTACTGGCTCTATCGGCAAGCATACCTCTTCTCATTAGATCCCCAGCCCTTCCACATATTACTGACTTTCATTACAACACTGGCATATTTTTGAATAAAATAATCATAAAATAAACTCTGTTATTTGATGACAGGTCATGAGGAGGCTATTTAAGAAGCAGTTAGACCTTTTGTCTAGATATAATTACAAAAAAAGGAGCACTGGCTGGGCAGCTCCGTTGTTTATATGAGCATCCTCCAGATATAGCAAGATTGTGGGTTTGATCCCAGGTCAGGACACATACAATAATCAATCAATGAATGCATATTAAGTGGAACAATAAATTGATGTTTTTTTTTTCTCTCTCTCTCTGTCTTTTCTCCCCTTTCTCTCTTTAAAATCAATAAAAAAATTCTAAAAAGACAAAAAGAAGAAGAAAATGAACAAGGAGATGAGGAAGACGAAGAGCGAAAACAGAAAGAGAAAAGTTTAATACTAACTTAAAACTGAGATAATTCATAAGTCGTTAAATGACCCTGCCTTACTGAAGAACTCATTACCACCACACAGCACATTTAGCAGCTAATACATCCCAATAGTCCCACCTAATATTGTAATAATATTTTAAATCAGATGTTCTTCGGTAATCATATTAAGGTTCATTTATTTAAAAAAAAACTCTTTTAAATACTACTCATGCCAAAATGATCTTTTCTATGCTACTTGGAATTAAACTCCTGGGCTTAATGTAGAATTTTTTGAGTACTTGAATAGAGTCAAATCCCCTTTTTAAAAGAAATGATGGTCTTAACCACCAGCCCTTGGGAAGTACATGCTACACCTAAGTGAATTGAATTTTTGTTTGGGCAAAGTATAATTTTTGTTTCCAAATTTTCAGTTAAGGTAAAATTAACTTAGCTGTCCTGCATATCTGTTATCTTTAGCTTCTAAATTCCTTCCTCTATAACAAGTAGCATAGCCACTCAAGCCCTTATCAAAAATTAAACCACAAAATACAGTATTACTTCAGACATCTGATATTAATCAGTAAGTCTAAGAATCTTGTTAATTATCTGTCGCTTTAGTTTCACTGAATATATAATTTGATTATATTACCTCAGCTGCCTAAACATATTTTCATGAAGTATAACTTGATATTATTTGTTCAGCTTATTGAAGCACAATTTAAATCAATTCTATTTGAAGAATGCATCCTTGATTAAAAACTTATTTGAAAGTATTAGCTATTTCATGCAATCATTTATTCACTCATCATTTACTGAGTTTCAGCTCTGTATTAAACACTGTGATTTAAGTTGGAGCCAATGGAAAGGCACAAGAGAAAGTGCCTGTCTCTCAGAGATCAAACCAGGACACAGGAACTGGTTTATTAAAATACATTCAGCTCAATGGATAACACTGAGATAACAGAAGGCTATAAGTGAAAACAAAATTCTATCGAAATCAGAGGGAACACAGTAGCTGAGCCTTCACTGCTAGGCTGGTAAAGGGTGGGTTGAGGATATAGATAAATGGGGTATATGCCCTGAAGAAGAAAAATGTACAAATGTGATCCAAAGTGCTTGGAAAGTTTAAAAATGGCAAGTAGATATATTCACTTATGTGTAGCATGAACTTCCCAAGGGCTGGTGGTTAAGACCAGCGTTTCTTTCAAAAATGAGATTTGAATCTGTTCAAGCACTCAAAAGGTTCTTCATCAGGATTTTGTTGTTGTTGTTCAGGAATTAAGGTTATTTTTTTAAGTGTTAAAAATATGTTTTTTTACATTAAATTTGTGGGACTTTGTGTAATAAAGAATATAGGCCTTCAGTCCCCGGGAGGTGGTCTCTAGATTCATATCCTGATGGGAATATCATGGTTTCAATAGGACTTTAACCACCAGATGGTCCAACAATGTAAAGTAGTATTAAGGATTCACTGCACAGGATATTAGTTCCAATATACAGAGATCTTGAGGCTAAAAGTATTCTGCCCAATTTTTCGGAGAGGCTGGAGGGTAAATGTCAGACTAAGAGGCTGTGTTTGATCAAATTCCAATTAAAACCATAGACACCAAAGTGTCTTCTCTGGTTGGCAACATTCTGCATATTGTCACACCACATGATTTGCAAGATAAAAAACCTTTCACAACTCCAGAGAGAGTATATGACTGGAAGCTGTGTTGGGATCCCTCCTGGATTCTGTCCTATCTGTCTCTTTTGTTGACTGAGTTTAATTTGTACTCTCTTGCTCTAGTAAACTGCTAAGTATAAATCTATTGAATAACGTTTTGACTAAGTTTTCTAAGTAGTTCTAAACAAATTATAAAACCTGAAGGTGGTTTGGTATTACTCTTAAATATGTAGCCAGCTGATTGGTAGTGAGAGTGGTCCTAAGGCCTACAAACTTGTGGCTGGTGTCTAAAATTAGGGTAGTCTTGTGGGGCCTAATCATTCAGCCATAATCATGAAATATCCCTCCTGTGAGCTATAATTTCTAAACTTGCTTTGCACAGTGCAGGAAGAGGTGAGACATTGGATGTTTTTCTTGAGGAAGAGTTTGCAGAGAAAAGAAAAAGAGAATAACTGATAATTCATAAAATACTATTCACTATTCTAATTCAGAGGCTTATTAGACCCTACATTGCTTCCAGAAAGATCTGAGATTCTTCTCTTTCTATTTATTAGCTGCATGACCTTGGACTTGCTGCTTAGTCTTTCTTAAAATGTTTCCCTATTCAAGTCCATATGAATATAGTATTAGTATCTATTTCAAATAACTTCTGTGGGGATTAGCTGACATCATGTCTATCAATATATTACTTTTATTATAAATATGCATGTATCCTTATACAGTTAAAATACTCAACCACTCACTCTTACATTTTTTTAATTCTAATTATAATAAATCATGCATATGTCATAACTCCAAAGTCAGGACAGAATAAAGAGCCTGAAACTGATTTAAATAGTCACAAATTCAAGTGAAACACATACATTTGGCAGCTAGATTAGATAAAATAAATCCACCCAGATGTCTTGCCAAATACGAGTACACATAGCTGCATACGTATGTCCCCTTGAAGCAGATGCACATCCATATTCACTTAGGAAATGGCATGCTCGCATAGCAACTATGAAAGAAGAATGAGTGTACAGATGAAAATAGCTACTCTCTAAGGGAAAACATTAAAATTGACGCTAAATTTGTGTTTCTGCCCATATGTGTTTATGCACCTTGAGTCGCATATGAGCAAAGTGTGTAATTCTGGTGTTTCTATTTGTGTTGCATCATTCTGGCAGAATTATTGTAAAATATCACCCCACTGAAGCTGCATTTCAAAAGAGACATCCCCTAAATATAGCTTGTAAACACCGAAACAAGCCCTTTGTGTTGGAGGGGCAATATTATTCAACATGTCTCTATAGAAACTCTGAGGACAATCTGAAAATATGATTGATGCTCCTGTAAAGATAATATCTAACTCTTTCCTCTAAAACGTTTATAAAGTTTTTATTTTATAGTACTTTTTTTTACAAATACAAGGCTTGCTCGCTGTTGAAAATGTCACAAACATATAGAGGTGACATGTATCCACCTATATAGGATAGTTATATAGGATAGTTTCATTGCCTTAAAAACCATGTCTGCTTGCCTTATTTATCACTTCCCATTCTTTAAACCCTGACACTTACTGCTGCTTTTACTATCTCCATAGTTTTGCATTTTCTAGAATGTCAAATCATTGGAGTCACACAGTAGGTAGCCTTTTCAGATTGTCTTTCACTAAATTATATACATTTAAATTTCCTCCATGTATTTCCATGGCTTGATATTTTATTTTTATTCAGTGCCAAATACTATTCCATTGTCTGGATGTATCACAGTTTATTTATCCTACTGAAAGGCATCTTGGTAACTTTGGGGTTTTGTCAATTATGAATAAAGCTGCTATGATCATATACGAACAGGTTTTTGTATAGATATAAATTTTCAACTCATTTGTGTAAATATCAAGGAACATTATTGCTGAATTTTATGGTAAGAGTACATTTAGTTTTGTAAGGAACTATAAACCATCTTTCAAAATAACGGTACTATTTTGCATTCTCATTAATAATAAATGAGAATTCCTGTTGCTCTACTTCTCTCCAGCATGTGGTGATATTAGTATCATATTTTGAATTTTGGCCACTCACTGGCTGTATGGTAATATCAGGGTATTTCATTTAAAGCAGAGAAGATGTCAAAGTTCAAAAAATCTCTCTGCTTATTTTATTGAAATTAAACAGATTCTTGGAAAAATAGATAATTCAGTTTTGACAGAACAAAAAAAGTGTTATGAAATTTTATTTTAGAAGTAGTACAAACAGGACCTATAGTGATTTCTGAAGAAGTAAATTATATATTCATTTACATTATTTTTAAAATATATTAAAATTTACTTCATTTAATATAATACTAAAAACCTAATATTTATTTGTTTGTGTCTTTTGGCAATAAATTCTTTCAGTTTTCTCTGAAAATATCTGTATTTTGTATTTATTTTTGAAGAATATTTTAGCTAGGTAAGGAATTTTAGGTTAGAATGTTTTTTTCTTTCTTTCATCACACTGAAGCTATTTCATGATCTATTATCTTCTTTGTTTCCTTTTAGAAGATAGTTCTTAATTGTTACTCTGAATAAAGTGTATTCTTTCATCTTGCCCAGTTTTTTATCTTTCATTTTTGTTATCTACATTCTTACATTCTGTGTTGTTGCGAATTTCCTTTAATTTATCCTGTTTAAAAGTTGTAGAATTTTCTAAATTTGTTAAATACTGTTTCATTTATTTCTAATAAATCTCAACAATGATTTTTCAAATAAAGCTATTGCCCTATGTTTTATTTCCTTATGAGAGTTCAAATAAATATGTTTCTCTAATTCTATTTTCAATATAGATTATATCTCTCATGTTTTTTAAAAAAATCTTTTATCTCTCTGTGCATCTTTGATCCAGATGTTCCTCATTATCTTTATCTTATCTACTCAACTTTCAAAAGCACTGAATGTATTCCTAATTTCAGTTAACGCACCTTTTTTTTCAGTTCCAGTATGTCCATTTGGAGCCTTCTATTTGGCAATTCTGCTATATAACTTTTTATATTTTATAGTTATCTGCCACAATTTTTAATCTTGTCATTTATCTTTTAGGTAGAATAATTAGTTATGCAATTTTCTAGGTCACTTTCAATTGTATTTCTCTTTGTTGTCATTCATGTTGTCTTATCTTCTCAAGTTGCTTTATTAAGTTTTATTTTATGTTGGATATATCATTCATAATACAATTTGTAGTACTACCTTGAGGACTAGAAAAAAATTATTTCATTAAAGATATGTGTTTGCTTCTTCTAAGTATCTGCAGGCAGCAGTCATCTGGGATCAACTTAACACAGGTTTTATGAACCATAAGATTATTGCATTTGGACATAGATAAATATTAGTTATGAAAAGCTCTTCTATGTATTGTAATAGATTGAACAGATTCCCTAATGTCTACTCATTACAAACCTATGGTAACTTCCTCCCCCCCCCCAATGTGACAACTATAAATATCTGAAGATATTGCTAAGTGTCTTTTTGAGAAAAAAATATAACCCATTGCAGTCCACTGGCCAAACCCACTTTCAAAGAATAAAATTCACTGTCACTCCCCAAATGACTGAAGCTATGCTAGAATTCATAATACAGTTGTTTTATATAATCTAATCTTAATTGTAAGGTACAGTCCTGACCTTCATGTTATACATCAAAAATTTATATTTTTACCAGAGCTCAAAGGTGGTGGGGTCTAGGCTCACTTTTGCTTTCCTTAGGCTGTAAGGTGGCACTGCATTGCTCAAACATCTAGTCTCCTCTTCTGTCTTAGCAAATGTCCCCAAGAAATAAAAGAATTCCCTAATGCTGTGCTGCTTTTTTTAAACTTTGGACTAAACACTTCCTCATTATTATGTTAACCCTCTGCATTAATTTTTTAATGCTGTCACAAAAATTTATCACAAACTAAGTTTCTTAAAAAATACAGATTGTTTTTCCCAGCATGATAGGGTTTTTCTCAGGGTGCCATAAACCTAAAATCAAGGTTTTGGCAGAGCTGTAGTTTTCATCTCATTCTCAGGATTCTTTCCAAAATCACTGGTTGTTGATGTCCTTCCCTCCTCACACCTTCATACAGTCCCTGCAACATCAGGCCTGCATTCATTTTCTTCATGCTGCAGATCTCTCTGTCTTCTGCTTCTGCAGAAGGGCTAATGTAAGGGCGCACGTGACTAAATGGTTTTACCTGAATAATCCACAATAATCTCCTTATTTTAAGGTCAATTGTTTATTCATCTTAATTATTTAAAACTCCTTTGAGCCTTAACAAATGCACAGGTATGATAGTTCATGGTACTGACAGTCTTAGGGAACAGGGTATGAAATCATCTTGGGGGCTAAAATACTGCCACAATCAGCAATGCATTCAGGAAAACGTTTTTTCCTTTTTAATATTTTTCTTGTTTTTCTGGTTGTTCCTAACTGAAGCATTAGACTGAATAATTAGTCTGTTATTACTAAAAGCAGCAATCTTCTTGGTCAAGTTTAGAACTTTGTCTTGCAATTTGCTCCATCTGACCAGTATAGGTGGGGTAAATCGGCATATCGGTCTGTGTGATAGACAAATAATATTTAATTTCCAGGTTTTCATTTTCTCTTCTATGACTCCCTGCAAACTTCTGCATTTCTCTATGATTTTATGTCTACATCTATTACTTTGTAATCATTATTTAAAATATTGAATTACTATGAGAATTAAATGAAGATATATAGTCACTTTTAGCACTAAAATTTGTATAGTAAATGTTAGTTTTTAGAATGTTCATTTCTATTATAAATTGAACTCAAGAAGCATGTATTTATATTCAAAAATGCCAAAAAAATAGATGGTAGCTTACTCATCTATGTTTCAATTCTTAAGGAAAATATAACCTTAGAAATAGTGGCTCTCATTGCATATTACCTGTAATAAACTTAAAGATAAGTTACTACCAATTTTTAACAAAAAGAAACAAAAAAATAATAATCTTAAACTTCTCTATCCTTCTTTTGCCTTGATTGTTCTTAAAACTCTGGAATAGATATTTTGAAATTATTATCATAAATTAGACTCATGGTCTTGCCTCAAGATTAGTTTTCAGTGAGTAAAGACATTTTTGCCAGTCATAACAATACTTTTACTTTTATATCATGTTTTGGCAGAAGACAATGATGAAAATTAATCTTAGCCTTAGAGCTACATAAGGAGAGTACATGATTATAGCTTTTAAGGCAAACTTTGTTTAAAATGTTTAAATTCAAATTGAAATATAATGTTTCAGTATATTCATATCAACTCTCAAAGAAGAACAGTGTCACCCAAAATTATAAAGAACTCAAAGAAAAGCACAAAAGGCCATCTGTGAGATTTGAACAGATGTAGCTGTTCAAAATACTTTGCTCTTTTTAAAGTTGGGGATTCTAAAGTTTAAGTAATTGGTATTTGGATGAGTGCAAACTAACACGGTGCAAAAAATGTAGAAATGATTTGTATAACTGTGGTCATCAAAAAGTTATTCACCAGGATTAAAATAGCATTTCTTTTACACATAGAAGTTAGTCACTGTTAGAAAAATATAATATAGATATAGAAAATAATTTTTAAAACAGAATAGCAGCCACTAAAAAATTATTTCCCATGTCACAGCTCCTAAAAAATTGATCAGTTTTTATTAGCCATTATACCATTAAAATATTAAAAGAATATTATTACTAAAACTTACAAACTTGTTTCCTTTTTTAATTTAGTTTTTACTTATTGAAGTTTAGAGAGGGAGGAAGTGAGAGAGAAACATTGATTTGTTGTTACACATATTTATGCACTCACTGGTTGATTTTTGTAGGTGCCCTGACCAGAGATGAAACCCACAACCCTGCCATATAGGGAAGATGCTCTAATCAATGGAGAACCAGGCCACAGTGGGAGGTCACTTTCTAAATGAAGTGTTCTCAATTGCGTTCTTCCCGGAGATCTGTTTAGTCTTTCCCCATTGACTCATTTTCATCGAAAGCTTCCTTTAAGACTGCGATTCTTAACCTTTGCCACACCTTAAAATTCTTAAGAGATATTTTTTAAATATTAATTTTGGATTCAATATAGATTAATTAATCAGAATCCTTGAATTAAAGATAAAGTCATCAATTGTTTATAAATTCCCCAAGAGGTCCTCCTGCAAAATTATGTTTAAGAATCAGTGTTTTTTAAACTATTATGGGCTATATATAGGTAGTATTTGAAAGATAAGTCTATTTAAAATACAGGAATGAAATAATAAATACAGATATTACAGATTATGAAATTTAAAAAATTATTATGGTATTAAAATAATATAATTTTGTAAAAGATGATCTAAATTATCTTTTTTATTTTCTCTAGGAAGTCAAACATACAACTAAATATTCTATTGTAAAATCAAATATAGAAATTAAAATACCCATCCAAAACATTTTAAGACAAAAGGCTAACATCTTTGAGTTGGAGAATGAATGGGGCAATTCAATTTAACTTTCTGAGAATTTTTACTTGCATTCTTTAACATCATTTGTTAATAAATATTCAGTGATCTCAGAACATTTCAAGTTTACTTGTGAAATTGATAGGAAATATTGTTGGGATTCTTTAATTCTTAGAAAGTCTTGTCTTATATTTAATTTATGTATACTTTTAAGTTGTAGTAATTGGTACTATTTTTGCCTCCTGGATCAATTTTCAATAAAAGAATTATTCTATAATTTAAATTGCTTTATTGTTTTACTATATTATTGTTTAAAATATTTCTTTTAATTAAAATGGCATAAAGAACACAGAACCTAAGAAATTCTTTAGAACAATGTCACCTCAATAAATTAAATTTAAAAAAATCAAATCCTATAGTGTATTGCTTTAAACATGAAATTAGCATTAGTCATAATTAAAGGCAAATCAAAACAAATGACTGAATACATAGTAACAATATTGAAGGAAAAACAAAAAGAAATACTGATAAAAGCTAACCCTTTGTTAGGGGTTGAACTGCATTCTCCAGAAATTCATATGTTGAAGTTTGTATTTGTTTGTTAGGGTTGTCATAACAAATTATTGCAGACTGGGTGACTTAAAGAACAGAAATATATTTTCTCAAGATTCTGAGGCCAATCGAATTTGCTTTTAGATGGCCATCTTATCCATGTGTCTTCACAAATATTATTTTTGTACATATCTTTGTCCTATCTCTTTTTTTGTATAAGGATACCAGTGATATCGGATTAGGGTTCATCCATCCTACCGACCTCATTTTAATTTAATTACTACCTTTAAAACCCTATCTCCAAGTACAGTCACGTGCTGTGGTACTAGGTGTTATGGATTCAACCCATACCACATTTTGAGAGGGAGAATAAAAACCAGCACATAAAAAAGCCTTAATCATTGGTGTCTTAGAATATGATCTTATTTAAAAAGATGGTTGTTGCAGATATATATAATTGGTTGTTAACATGAGGTCATATTGATGTCAGGTATGTTCTTAATCCATTATGAATGGTGGCCTTATAAAAAAGGAAATCTGAATACAGACCCTCTCACAGGGAGATTGCTACATAAAGATAAACGCAGAGATCCGGATAATGCTTTGCAAGGCAAGGAATGCCAAGATGGTTAGCAAACCACCAGCAGCCAATAGAGAGTCATGGAACAGTTCTCAACCACAGAGCTCAGGAGGAGAAGTGGCTGAAACCTTCAGCACAGACTTACATTTTTCAGAAATATGAGACAATACATTTCTGTTGTTCAAAGGCATCCAATACATCCTTTATAAATAATCTTTTAACATCAATAAAAATAAAACAATACTTGTTTAATTTTTATAAAATGAATACTTAATAAAATCACAAAAATTATCTGCCATAATCTGTGTATTATATGTATAATGGAATAATTTTATAATACTTAATAACACTTAAAATACATACACTTTAAAATTTAATAAAATAATTTTATAATATTTAAGCAAATCATGAAAACATTATCTAACAATTTGTACATCAGGTATATTATGGCAAAACTAAAGCGTTGTTAAAAAATAATTAGACCCAGGCCAGTTAACTCAGCTGATTGCAGAGTTCTCCAGAAACTCTAAGGCTACAGGTTTTTCTCCCTGGACAGGGCATATATGGGAAGTAACCAATGAATGTAGTGGAACTCTTTTTCTCCCTTTCTTTCTTTCTTCTCTTTCCATCTATCTCTCTAAAATCAGGCAAAAAAAAAAAAAGAAGTAACTGAAGTACTCCTTTTAAGTATGATTATTAGATAATTAACATAAATTTAAATATCAGTTGGCCTTAAATAAACTTTCAAATTAAATTTAATATTAATTTGCTATCTGAGTTATTCATGAAATTTGTTTTTTGTGTGTGACAGAGCAGAGAGAGGGACAGATAGGAAGGGAGAGAGACGAGAAGCATCAATTCTTTATGCAGTACCTTAGTTGTCCACTGATTGTTTTCTCATATGTGCTTTGACTGGGGGTGGGGCTACAGCAGACTGAGTGACCCCTTACTCAAGCCAGCGACCTTGGGCTCAAGCTGGTGAGCCTTGCTCAAACTAGATGAGACCGCGTTCAAGCTGGCGACCTCGGGGTTTCAAACCTGGGTCCTCTGAATCCCAGTCGATGCTCTATCCACTGCACCACTGCCTGGTCAGGCTATTCACAGAATTTTAAATCAGTAAAAAGAAAAATTTGTCATCACTGTTTACTGAATTAGTTTTATGCTGTTAATTGAATATTTTCAAAAGAAAATGAGGTAAAAAGTTATTTAATTTTAGTTTTTATGTACTTATAAACATAAAGATATTTTCCAAGAAAAATATGTGCAAAGCCTGTACCACTCAAAAACATATTTATATGAACAGAGATTTTATAATAAATTTAAATTGCCATTTTATTTATGAATCATTCTCTTTTTTAGTTCAGCATATTCATCCTGTGTGTCACACTGTGATTCATTTCTCCCACTACTCTTTCCTCTTTTAACTTCTATGATCAGTGTTTTGGTTCATTTATATGCAAACCATGATGTCATATTTTTGTCAACATAAAAATTAAAGTGATGAATTTACATTTTTATGTAAAGTCAGCTTCTCTTCTTCCCACATAAGATCAAGTCTATAAAATGAACAAAATATGGTGTAGAATGGTCAAAATCACAAACAAAATACAAATAATAATTTATCTCAAACTTCTTCTATTTCCTTCCAGAGAAAATTGTCTTCCAGAAACACACCTGGCCTCATGGTTGCTTCCTAGATATCAGTGGCTTTAGTAAGATTGGTAAAAGCAACCAGGGAACATTTATTTCAGCCTCCTTTGTCTTTGTTTTATAACTAGCCAGTCTACAGACAAGGTACATTCTAGTTGCTATTCAGCGATAACAGAGAGGACTGTGCCCAGAAATGAAAAGTAGTACAGCGCTTTTATGTCCATATGACAAAACCTCCATTAGTTTCCCATTTTTCAAGACTATACTTTCAGGGATCATTTCTATAGTTTGTTTCCCATTTTCCATCCAAGGATTTAACAGATAGAAAAGCTAACTCTTTAAAGACACACACTACTTGAGCCTGATTCCTATCTCTTGTAAAGACTGGCTGTGTGATTTTAAATTCCTCAAACACACTATTTCTCAGTTTCCTCAGCTTAAAATAAAAATAACAGTTTAACCTGCTTCTACTAGTTTCTCATAAAATTTAAATGCACTAATAAAAATAAGGTGCACAGACAGTTCCTAGCATCCAATAAGTAATCACTGTTATGGCTGCTACCCAATGGTTTCTGTGTTGCTTTTCATAGTTCAGTCGTTAGGTATAATAGATTTTAGTGTTATTTGTTGGCCCCTGAATTCTCAACATTTTTAGCAACATCATAATTTCAAATATTAAAATAAATAAATTTGCAAAAACTATTGAGAAATCCTTAACTAGAGGAAGAAGGGTAAAATAAATACATGTAAACTAATTCCTGTGTTCACAGCTTTTCACATATTGTTTAATTAAATGCAATAAAACCTGGCTAGATTCTTTATCTTAGTATTACACAGTAAAAATGGTGAGATACAAATAAATAAGTATAAAATGGAGATACATAGGACAGCTGCAACATGTTATTTTTGAATACCTCATGAGGGAACCATGTAAATTTCTCAACAATGCGATGGGTGTATACAAGTGTTTTATAAAAGTCAGATATTCCTTTTACTTGAACAAAAACAATTTCATTTATAAATATGAAAGATTATTCTTCATTGACTATTTCTGTCTAATTTAAGAATTCAATTCGAATTATTGCAAAAAGTAGACTTTGACTCAGATATCAGATACAACAGTGTCTAAATGGATGGATTGGCAATTTACATATTGTGTGCCCTGGGTAAAATTAGATATCTTTTCTGAATTCTAACATATTTTCCTGTCAAAGCTAATATTGTGACCTATCATACGTAACTCAACATAATACAATCCTATGTGATATGTAGTAGCCATGAATTAAATGTATAGCTATAATGATGGTAGTATTTTTACTTCATTGCTTCATCTTTTTTCTTCTGGTTAGATATGCACAATATATATGAAGTTTCATGAGGGACTAGCCTTTAATGATACTGGATTGACTGTTAAAATGTCTTATTAAAACATATGAGATTATATATATGAAAACATATTTTTAGAAGATGGGGGATAAAATCAGCATAAAATATAAATTTATTTAGAAATACTTGCTGCACAAATGATAGATTATTAATCTACATTTAAATATAGTATTTGGACTGCAGTTTAATATGTCCCCAAAACATAAATTATATTTCTAGATTATATTTTATATAGGTAAACACACACACACACACGCACACACACACACACAAAAGCACTATAGGAGAGATAAAAATTTTCTCTCTACAAATCATACCAAAGAACTAATATTTTTAGAACTTCTAAATAAATTGGAATTGATCTGTCTAGTCCTATAAAAAAACCAATGGATTTAACTGAATTTAAAGCACCCATGACCGAAAATATTATTTATTTTACTTGAAAAATGAATGTATTACTCATGATTGAGCTTGAGCCTCGGTGTACAGACATTTTTGTTCTTTAAGTTTTTGCAAATCAATCTGAAGAAATGCCTACAACAAAAGTTATCAGGTAGTCTCTAAAATATTAATAACAAGTTCCAAACCAAGTTTCTGATGCAAATTTTATTACATATGGATTTAAATCTGATTTCCTATTATCTAACAATTCTTTAAT